>NC_050579.1:14428802-14568058 GCF_011100635.1 Trichosurus vulpecula
TACACATGCGGAAACAGACACAGCTTGGAGCAGTCGCTTGCCTGTCACCCTGGTGGCAGCAGAGCCAGGATCTGGTCCAGGACTCTGATTGGGCTCCAGGGCTCCTTCTGTGGCTGCCTGATCCCTGAGTTCCACGAGCGGGCCATGGCAGCAGCCCCAGCCCTGCTGTTCACTAGAACTCTCAAAACAGTATCTATCTTTCTGTCCTCTCTGTCTAGGAGGTGGGTCCTTGGCTCCTGGCCCTGGAAATGGGTATAGGGGTGGGCAGGAGGGGGAGGGCTTGGAAGTGTCTGCCGTGGGGGAAGGGACCCTCTGCAGCCCTCATTCCCCTTCCGGTAACTCGAACCTGGCATTGTGTCCCAGGCTGAACAGCTGACAATGCTGTGGACAGACAGCTGGGCAGAGGGTTGCGTGTGTATATGTGAGTGTGAGAGAAGAGAAGGGAGGTGCCTGGGATGGGTGAGGGGGAGCATTGTGGGGGGGAGCCAGCAGGAGGAGCTGACAGCTCTGCAGAAGCCAGGATCTGCCCCCAGAGTTGGGAAGCTGCCTCCTGTTCCCCACCCCAGTCCCTGCTCACCATGCCCTGGCTAGGGAGGCTGGAACTGCTGCTGCTGGCCGGCTGCCTGGGTACCAAAGCTGGAGAGAAGGGAGGGAGGGTGGCACAGGGCAGGAGGCTCAGGGGTATGAGGGGTGGAGCTGGAGAGTAGATAATGGGTGTGGGGGGCCACTCCCCAGGATTCCCCTTGCAGTGTTAGCGTCTGTCTACTCATCCCACCATGTCTACCTAGTATTTCTTCTCCCCCTCTCCTTCCCCTTCTTCTTCCACTTTCTTTTCTTTTTCCTTTCCTTCCTCCTCTTTTCTTCTTCCTTTTTTCCTCCTCTTTTCTTGTTCCTTTTCCTCTCCTTCCTACCCTTCTCTTCCTCCTCCTCTTTTCTTTCCCTTCTTCTTCTTCCTCCTCCTCTCCCTCCCCTCTCCCTCCTCCATTTCTACCTTCTCCTCTCCTGGCTCAAGACCCTTGGTTACAGGAGTCCAAGGCCTGAACCAGGAAGAGAAGCTGCTGGATGACTTGATGAGAAATTATAACCCAAACCTTCGGCCAGCTGAGATGGACTCAGATGTCATCAATGTCAGCCTAAAGCTCACCCTCACCAACCTCATATCCTTGGTGAGCCGGGCCCCTAGGGAGGGGAGGGTTGGCACACCTGCCCACTATGGCCTCCCTGGACATGGAGCTAACTGGACTGGAGTCTGTCTAGGGATTGTTCAAAGGAATCCTGCTGGGGAGATTGTGGGAGGGGGCAGAGGAACAGAAAGGGGTCATTTAATTGGCCTCCTCACTGGACTTTGGAGTTGGCAGTGGAAGGTTGGGGTGCTGAGGCCTCCCTTTATGCCCCCAGAATGAACGGGAGGAGGCACTCACCACCAATGTCTGGATAGAGATGGTAAGCACCCCTTGCCCACCCCACTTGAGGAGCCCTGGTTCCCAAGGTCTCATTAGGATGCCCCCGGCCAGAAGCTGCTATTCCCAACCCACTCCTCCACCCCATTCCCAGTGTTGGTTCAAGGTCCCTTGTCCTGGGAGGGCTGAAGGTAATACCAGGGTCCTGGGGCAGGGAACCACGGAGCTAGGCCCCGGGAGCTGGAAGTGGGGGGTGGGGGTGGGGAGAGGTGGTGTAACAAGGCTGCTAACTGACCTGTTCCCCGCTCCCCGACCCTTCATTACTGAAGCAATGGTGTGATTACCGCCTGCGCTGGGACCCCGGAGACTATGAGGACGTGTGGGTGCTGAGAATCCCCTCCACCATGGTCTGGAGGCCAGATGTCGTTCTGGAGAACAAGTAAGTCGGAGGAAGGGGCTACGGAGTGGGTGGGAGTGGGAGCCCAAGAGCAAAGAGGGGCGGGGCGCTGAGGTTCTAGGGAACAAGGGCATTCATTAAATGTCTACTTGGCGCTCCTTGCGATAGTCTCTGCCCTCAAAAACCTGTGATTCTCTGCTTCGGGGATTCGGAGACGATTTGAAGGAAGCGGGGTCGGGGAGAAGGAGGAAAGAGGTGACGGAGACGGCGGAGGAGTCAAAAGTTGCTGGTCACTAAGACGAGATGAAGAACAGTCTTGGGGCAGAGTTAGTTCTTGGGATTCGGGGGAATTGTACTCTCCTTGCTACAATTAAATCCAATTCAACCCGACGCTTATTAAGTACCTGCTCTGTGGCCAGCACAGTGCTAGGCACAGGGGGAGGAGAACGAAAAGGAAAGTCCCTGCCGTTTCCTAAAGGTGGGGTGGCTGGCTGGGACAGGTACCCAGAACCCTGTGGTTTGAGATCGGGTTTGAGAGGGACAGAGAGAGAGAGAGACAGCCTCACGGTGGTCTAGGAAAGTCTAAGAGAGTTTTTTTATCCAGGAGAGTCTGAGAGGGTTCCAGACAGGAGGTGACCCCTGAGCTGAAGGGGTGGTGTCTGAATTTAGGGGGGCCAGGGATTAGGTCATCCTGCTATAGGACAAGAGAAGGCGTGACTGCGGAGGAGGCTGGGAGGGCGCCTGGACCAGGTGGAACTCAGGGAAGCCGCAAGGGCGAGGATTCCAAAGACTCGGGCCAGCTGAGCGGAGCCTGGTCCTTCATGGCCCCCTGTGCATCCAACAGTGTGGACGGCGTGTTTGAAGTGGCCCTGTACTGCAACGTCCTCGTCTCCCCCAACGGCTGCATCTACTGGCTCCCGCCGGCCATCTTCCGCTCCTCCTGCCCGGTCACCGTCACCTACTTCCCCTTCGACTGGCAGAACTGCTCCCTGGTTTTCCAGTGAGAGGGCTGAAGCTGGGGCTGAAAGGGGAAGGGGGAGCAGCTGGAAGGAGGGGGCTGGGAGAGGCAAGAATGCAGGCTTGAGGTGCAGAAGACCTGGGTCGTCCAGGCCAAGCCACTCACTAGTTGGGTGACACTGGGCAAGCTTTCTGAGTCGGAGCCCTCACTGGAAAATGGGCTGAGGGGAGGGTGGATTCAATGGCCTTTTAAGGGCCCTTCCAGCCTTTTATTGCTGTATGCACCTGTGATTTTTATGGAAGGGGTGGTATGGTTGGGAGGAGTCCTTATTGGGGGAAACAGAACCTTTCATAAATACTCATGGATGGGTGCACCTTCTTCAGCGGTCTCTCTCTCTCGTCTCTCTCTCTCACTCTCCCTTCCCTCCTCTATCTCTCTCCCTACTCTCTCCTTTCTCTTTTTATCTATATGTATCTCTTCCTCCCTTCCCTTTCTCTCTCCCTTCTTTCTGTTTCTCTCTCACTTCCTTCTCTGTTTCTGTCTCCCTCTTCCCCTTCTCCTACTTCTCCTTTCCCCCTGCTCTTCTCTCTCTCTCTCTCTCTCTCTCTCTCTCTCTCTCTCTCTCTCTCTCTCTCTCTCTCCCTCCCTCTCCCTCTCTCTCTCCCCCTCTCCCCTCCCCCCTCTCTCCCCCTCCCTCCCTCTCTCCTCCCTCCCTCTCTCTCTGTCCCCTCCCCACCTGATCTTCTTCCCATTTGCCCTCTCCCTTTCCAAAGGTCCCAGACCTACAGCTCAAATGAAATCGATTTGCAGTTGAGTAAGGAAGATGGCCAGACGGTTGAGTGGATTTTCATCGACCCTGAAGCCTTCACTGGTAACCTCATTCCTCCCCAGTTATTGCCCCTCTCATCCCACTCTCTATGCAGCCTCTCTGAGCCCCTTCCTCCCTCTGAGTTCACTTCTGGGCCCGGTTGAGCCTTCTTTTTGCAATCTGGGCTCCCCTCTTTGTTCCCATTTCCTCAATTTCCCTAGGGTGCGGTGGGCACTGTACCAGGGCTGGAGCATGCTACACAGGTATGGGGTCCATAGCAGAGCCTCTGGACGAAGGCAGGAGTCCTTCTGACCTCTGCCATTCCTCTGCCACCTACAGAAAACGGGGAGTGGGCCATCAAGCACCGCCCTGCCAAGAGGCTTCTGGATCCCCTGGCATCCCCAGGGGAAGCCGGGCACCAGCGGGTGGTCTTCTACTTGCTCATTCAGCGGAAGCCCCTTTTCTACATCATCAATATCATTGCTCCCTGTGTGCTCATCTCCTCACTGGCCATCCTCATCTACTTCCTGCCTGCCAAAGGTGAGGCCCCCTGGCTCCGGAGGGGCAGCTACCTAGGTGGCTTCTTGGTAGCTCATGAAGTCTAGATTGAGAAGAGAATCCAGAGATCATCTAATCCAGTCCTCTCCATTCCAAGGGTGCCTGCCGGGGGTGGGGTGCCCTCAACAGAACACAGTGCAGGGAAAAGAGCCCTGGATGGGTAGCCGGAGGAACTACATTCAAATACTGCTTCTGCTAGCCTTGTGTGATCCTGTACAGGTGACCTCTCTGAGCCTCAATTTTCTCATCTGTAAAATAGGGGTTCTGTACTAGGTGACCTCTAAAATCCCTTCCAGCTCTCAATTGATGTTGCAGAGCATTTAGGCAGCAGAGAGCTGTGGCAAGAGAACTGGCCTTCAAGTCAGGGGTCAGTCAGTCCACAAACATTTATTGAGCTCCTACTATGTGCTAAGCCCTGGGGATACAAATACAGCATCCTGGCTTTTCTTTCTGTCTGTCTTTTTTACTGATATCTTGAGTTATTTACATCCCCTTGTCTTCCTTTTGGTATTTGCATTCCCAGGGTATTTCTATTCCCATGGTTTAGCCCAAAGTACGCCTAGCACATAATAAGTGTTTATTAAAGGTTCTTTTCTTCGTTCAATTTCCCAAGACATCCCTTCTGTACTGCCTCCCCCCCACATCCAGCCATTCCTTATAACATAGAATAAAAAAGGGAAAGAAAAAAAATCACTTCAACAAAATTAACTAACCTATCAGTCAAGTCTGACAGTATTTGCAATAGTATGTGCCCATAGCCCGCCACTTCTGCGATGACTAGAGGGTGGTGCATATTTGTATCTCTTCTTTGGGGTCAAACTTGAGGATACATGGATTTTAGTCCGTAGACACTTAGTAGCTGAAGACAGACTGAGGTTCAGAGAGGTGAATTTGCCTCAGTTTCCCTATCTGCATAAGGAGAATAATTTTTGTGAAGTACTTTTATCACCTTTGAAGCTTAGTGGCTTGTTTATTTAAGAAGAGCACCTGCCCCCCACCCACCCAGCACGGCAGAGCAGTCTGGTGACTCGAGTAGCGTAATTAATGAGACAATCAAGTTAACCCAAGGGAACCCAAATGCGCCTTCTGCTCAGGATCCTTCCTCAATCATTTCATGCTGCCCCGATGCTCCAGTGAGGGCCAAGGGAAGCCTCCTCCTGAGGGCAAGGACCCACCCAGGATAGCCCTCAGACCTTCAAAATTAAGAGCCACATGATAATGGCTTATTATGGTGAGGCAAGGGCTGAAACCAGGACAACAGAAAGGGCTGTGCGCCAGGGCACTGATGTTCAGAGACTACAGATTCCAACAAATGTATTCCAAAGATTGCAGAATTTCACACTTTGTTACATCACAGTGAGCCTACTTCTGGGGAGGTAGAGATTAGAAAGGTGGGTTTGAGGAGAAGCTCCTCGGGGTGCCGCTGGGAGGCCCCTGGCCCAGCTGCTCTGACATGGATCTTCTCTGGGTGGGCCAGCCGGGGGGCAGAAGTGTACTGTCTCCATCAATGTCCTGCTTGCCCAGACCGTCTTCCTCTTCCTGGTGGCCAAGAAGGTACCCGAGACCTCTCAGGCTGTGCCCCTCATTAGCAAGTAAGGAGTCCCTCCTTCTCTATCTGCTCGTGCATGAGACCCTCCTACTCTTGCTGGGCTATCCCCAAGATTCCCCACTGCTCCCCAGGAACCCTGGGCAGGGTTTCTGAGCTGGCTCTATCCTGTCTCACTTTGTAAGGGAGAGGGTTGGGACCCTGTCCTCCCAGGAAGAAGGCCAAGAACCAATGCTGGCTCCTGCTTCCTCTCCTCCCATAGGTACCTGACTTTCTTGCTGGTGGTGACCATCCTAATTGTGGTGAACGCTGTGATCGTCCTTAACGTCTCACTCAGATCACCCCACACTCACTCCATGGCTGGAGGGGTCCGAAGGGTAAGGCTACAGCCATGCCTCCTTGACCTCCTTGACTGTGGCCCAGGCTGGCCTTCCACAGGCTGAAGCCATTAGTGACCACCAGGGAGCTTGGATCTGCTCCCTTTCTAAACTGGACCTGTTTGCCCCTCCTTAGGGGGCTCCCCCTCACCTGCTCTAGAGGGCTCAGCATATTGGTGCTAGATAGTACAGACGCCTCCTTGACTCTGGCCCCACTACAGCTAAAAACTCCCAAACCCAAGTGATCTACCAGCTACACATTCTCCACTGGCCACTCTGCCCAGGGTCACCCCCACACATACACATTTGCGCTCTGCCCTACGTCTCCTTCCTTGGGCATGGGGCACATCTGGATTCTAGGCCAGCTTCTAGCCCAGTGTCCCAACTCCTAATATGTGTTCCTTACTCTACTGGTACTCGATGCACCCACCCTCCCACCCACTCACTCATAAATCCATTCATTTCCTGAGGGGTCTTCCTATCGCCTCTCAGATGAACTGCAGCCCCCGTAGCTTGGCATTAAAGACCTTCACAGCCTGATCCCAGATTCCCTCTCACGACTTCCCTTCCTACACTTTATGTTCTAGCAAAACTAGCCCATTCACTGCTTCTTGGTCTTGGCCCGCCATCTTTGGCCTCTAAGATGGCTCCATCTGGTCCCCATCCCGAGAATGGGCTCCTTCCTGAGCTCCTCCTCTCAGCATCCCTGGCCTCCTTAAAGGGGCAGCTGAGCCCCTCTCTTTCTAGAAGTCTGATGTTATTCTGCATTTACTTACCTATGCTATGTTTGTATTCTGCTCCCCCCAACACACCTCCATACACACACACACATACACACACACACCAGCTCCCTGAGCCCCCACACCATTTGCATTTTCTCTTGTTCATCCTTAGTACTGAGCATTTGTAGCCGCTGTTCTGGGGCTCTGATTTTCTCATTATAAGCATCTCCCTGGTGAGGAAAGTCCTCTCCCAGCACCAACAGGCACCTTCTCTGCAATTTACAAAGTTGCTGAGAGCCCCAGATTGGCCTGGATCCCGGAGGTTTATCTGTTTGAACCCAGCTCAACCATTACAAGCCCCATCCTGGAGGAGCTTCTACTCACAGACTTTTAAAAAAAATAAAATTTTATTTTTTCCCCTAATCACATGTAAAAACAGTGTTTAACATTTGTTGGTTTTTATTTTTAAGTTTGGAGCTCCAAACACTCATGGCCAGTTTTTGGATCTCTCCAGGATTCAGCCTCAAGTTTCTGATGACAGCCTGGGGTGGGGGGAGGGACAGGGTAGAGAACTAACCCTTGAGTCCTCTGACCTCTGACCCAAGCTGGCCAGGTCATCCTGGGCAATTCATGTCTTTGGTCAGTGCCGCAAGCTGTCGAGCTGCTGCTGAGATGAAATGGTGCAAGGAAGTTGTTCATTGTGACAGGAATCTCTCCCCCTCCATCAGTGAAGAACCATGGGACTGCATGGGACTTTACATTTTACAAAGAGTTTCACATATATCTCATTGTATCCTCATAACAAACCTGGGAGATAAGTGCTGTTATCCCATTTTATAGGTGGGCAAACTGAGATGAGCAGAGGTTACGAGACTTGCCTAGGGTCACACAGCTAGTACAAGTCTGAGGCAGGATTCAAATTCATGTCTTCCTGACTCCAAGTCTAGTACTCTCTGTTCTATGCCACCCCACTGCTCCAGTCCCAGGTCCGGATCCTTCTTACCCCACCTACAACCAAGAGCCCTTTGATCCAAGCTCTCAGGGAATCCTGACCTTGCCCCTCCCTCTCATCTGGCCCTAGGTGTTCCTGTACCTACTGCCTCGACTCCTCAAGATGCACATGAGACCCTTGGGCTCCCTGGCCCCCAGACGCCTCACCCGATACCTCCAGAATGGCTCTTCTGTGGGGTCAGGGTTTGCTAGAGAGGAGGCTGCCCCGTGGATGCCATGTACCGAGCTTGTGTTCCAGCAGCGATGGCAAAGGGATGGGCTGGTGAAGGCTGCCCTGGAGAAGATAGGTGAGGGCAGGGCAGAGGGATGCAGGGAGGCAGCTCCCAGGCCCATGAGGCTGGGCTACTTGTCCAAGGTGTAAGTAAGGGGGACATCAGGGGTCAGGTAAGGCTCCTGGCCTGGGCAGAGGACGCCTGGGCTCCAATCACACCTCTGATGTGTGCCACCCACATGACCTTGGGAAAGTCACCTCATTTATCTGGGCCATAGTTCTACTTTTTGCAAAATGGAGGCGGGGGACAGGGAGAGAGAAGGGGAGGGGAGGGGATGACTCCTGAGGGCCTTCCCAGCCTGGGTCCATGAACTCCCCTGCCCTCAAACCCTTCCTTCTCCCCTTGCCTTCATCGTCAGGGAATGGTCTGGAGTCTGGACACAGTCAGGAATTCTGTGCCAGCCTAAAGCAGGCAGCTCCTGCCATCCAGGCCTGTGTGGATGCCTGCAACCACATCGCCTGGACCAGGAGACAGCAGAGACGCTTCGCCAACGTGAGTGGGGGAGGGGGAGGCCGGGAAGGCTACAGATGGCAAAAGGGGTATAAGGATCCTCACCTCCCCAGCAGCTCCAAATATCAGGCACGGCCATTTATTAAGCATCTTCTCTGTGCATGGCACTGCTGTGCTGCCCACAAAGACCACAAACAGTGCAGCTCCTGGCCTTGGGAAGCTTACAGTTGGGCCTTGCATTTATTTATTATTTGTGTGACCTTGGGCAAGTCACTCTCTGAGCCTCGGTTTCCTTATCTGTAAAACAAAGGGGTTGGCCTAGGTGGCCTCTGGGGGCCCTTCCAGCTCTAGATCAACTGTCCTGTAACTACTGTTTCTCCACACAAAAAATGTGAGCTCCTGGAAGGCAGTTACTGTGATAGTGAACTGGAGCCAGACCTGAGTTCAAGTCCAGCCTCTGACCCTTCCTGGCTGTGTAACCCTGGGTCTCTGTGTAACCACTTATCCCCAGGCAGCTCAGTCACACAGAAGATGCCAGTCTGCATTGGCACAATTTCCTCACCTGGATGTTCCTTGTACCAATAAAATCGCAGGTCTAGTTACTATTCTCAGTTCCTGGCAATTAGTAGGTACTTTATAAATGCTTTTTGAATGAACGGGGTAGCTAGGTGGCACAGTGGATAGACTGCCAGGCCAGAGTGAGGAAGACTCAACTTCCTGAGTTCAAATGCAGCCTCAGATACTTCCTGGCTGTGTGACCCTGAGCCAGTCACTGAACCCTGTTTGCCTCAGTTTCCTCATCTGTAAAATGAGCTGGAGAAGGAAATAGCAAATCACTCCAGTATCCTTGCCAAGAAAACCTCAGAATGGGGTCACAAAGTGTCAGACTGAACACACACACTGAATGGATGAAAAATGACTGAATACACGTATTGAATGAATGGCTGGCTGGCTGGATGAAAGTGTATTTGAGGGGGAGGGGCAAGGTCGCTTGCCTGGCTATCCCATGTTTGTCTCCCATGCTGCAGGAGAATGAAGAATGGATGCTGGTGGGCCGAGTTCTGGACCGAGTCTGCTTTCTGGCCATGATTATCCTTTTCTTCTGCGGTACCATCGGCATCTTTGTCCTGGCCCACTACAACCAGGTCCCTGCTCTCCCTTTCCCAGGAGATCCCCGCACCTACCTGCCTTAGCTGTGGCAGTGGGGACGGGGGCTGCTGGGCCATCGATGGGCCATCGATGGCCCCCCTCTGCCAGGTTCTGGGCCCGTGATGTCGGATCTTGGCCTTCTGCTCCCACCATGTGGTATCGAGGTTTGGGCCCCTCTCATGGGAAGAAAGAAGTTGAAGACATTTGTGTTTCCACAGTGGAATTTTTCAGAGTTCTGTGATCTGGATGTTGTGAGGAAAAGCCAAGGGGAAATAAAGGGGCGGACCTGGAATAACTCATGTGTTTTAGGAGAATGCAGAGGAAGGGCCCAGGTGGGACCTCCCAGAGCAAAGATGGGACTTCATTCAATCCAATTTAGCAAACATTTGTTAGTAGAAGATAAGCTTCCTGGGGGGGGGGGGGGGTGTGGGGAGGTAACCTATGTCTTTGTATGCTAACACAATTCCTAGAACATAGTAGGTGCTTAATAAATGAATCTTGGACGAGTGAAGCATGTAGAGACAGAAGTGAAAAACAGACCCTGTGTTTAATCAGTCATTCAAGCACCTGCTCATTGCCATAGGTATTTCCAAAGCGCATCCACTCCGTTAGGGCCTGGTAGCGACGCACTTAAAGGGTACAGAATGGCACATCCACACGTTTGGATGCGGTCATAGGGAAGTTTCTTAACACCCGTTTCACTCTTTGGATTGATTGATTGAGGTGGGGGTATTGAAGCCCCTCCCTCACAAATGGAAAATATTCCACAGACCTTAAGGCACCACTTTAAATGACAGCTATGTCAAAACTTATTACTACAGGCCAAGTACTGGTAGAGGCAAATACACTGATAGATAATGTGGTTTCTGTTGTTCTCAAGGGGTTTAGAATTTGGGAGGGCAGAGAAGATATGTACAAGAGCTATGATACCAACCAAATAAGGAGCTGTGGCTTTGTGGGTGTGGGCAGAAGAACCAGGGCTTTGCCCCAGGGCACCAACATGGGAGGGAACCCTTCTCCACGACGACGACGGCCACCCCAGCTATCACTGTGCACCACCGGGTGGCTTCTCCTGGCCTTGCCTTGGGGTGGCATGACCACTTTGACTCCCTTGCCCAGTCCCAGAGTTCTGCTGATGTGGGGCCCAACATTTTTTGCCACGGCTATGCGCCCATTGCCTCCTGGGGGAAAGGAGGGAAATTAATCATCAGCTGTACCATGGGGACCTGGGTTGGACTCTGGAGGGAGGGAGCTGGCCCCTGTGGGGAAAAGCACAGGCTCTGGAGTCTGATGTCCTGAGTTCACATCCTGCCTCCAGTGTTTACCACTTATGTGACCTTGGCCAAGTCAGCTAACTTCTCTGGGCCTCAGTTTCCTAATCTATGAAATGAGGGCTTGGACTCTAAGGTTTCTTCCAGATGTAGTTCTAGGATCCCATGATCCTTTGGTTCTCTGGGGCAGTTTCCTATTGAAGGAAGGAGTTGGCCATGATGACTCTTCAGTACACAGAAGAGGCAAAGGACCTGAGTTCAAATCTCAGCTCTCGCCATTTACTGGCTGTATGGCTGCAGATGAGTCACTTCCCCTCTGTGGTCCTTAGTTTCCCCATCAGTAAATCAAGGGGCTTGGACTAGATGGCCTCCAAAGGCCCTTCCAGCTTTCCATGATCCTGGGCAGGGGCCCATGACCTTCCTCCCATTCCCAAAAAGGAAGCCTGAGATCTTTGCCTCTCCTAGCTGGCTGATGGCCCAAGGCCTCTGCCCCCAGGAGCCCAGATCCTAAGGCCCATAAGACGGAGCCAGCATCATGTCATGGAGTCCCCACGCTCGCCTCCATACCGAGCCTGGAGGAGGAGGGGGCATAGCCCCTGTTCCCCACTCTCTGCTGATGACATTTCCTGTCATCTGGCTACATTGCCCTCTCTAGATAACCCGATTGCAGTGACCCACTTGTTAGAGCCCAGCCAAAGAGGAGCAGATATGACCAGAAGACAGAAGGAATCCGAGGGATCTGGAGCATTGGAAGGAGGTGCTCAGTCCCCTTAGGTTTGGGGTGGCTGTGTTTGCCGGGGAGAGGCCACACAAAAGCTTGTCCAACTTAGCTTTGTCTCTGTGCCTCCCTCCCCCACCCCCCAACCTCCCACAGTCCTCTCCAGGGAAGGCCAGCAGTTTGGCAGCCTTTGCATGAATGCTGTGGCCAGGCTTCTAGCGCCTTCTAGCCATGACTGTGGAAAGGGACAGACAGGCTGTTCTGAGAAGGGGATCTCCCCTAGGGCTGCTGTTGATCTGAAGGATGAGGCAAGAGGTATCACAGGGGAGAGAGCTGGGCCTGAAGTGAAGTGCACTGAGTTCTAATCCAGCCTCAGACTTCCACTGTGTGACCCTGGGCAAGTCACTTAATCTCTGTTTGCCTCAGGTTCTCCAGCTGTAAAGAGCCAATAATCATCTCACCTACCCCCCCCCCCATCAAATGGGATAATAATTGTAAGGTGTTTCTGCGCCTTGCCTAGGACAGAGTAAGAGCTAAATGTTATCTTTTACTATTGTTTGAAAAGCTATTTTTTAAAGCTGCCTATTTATTAAACTGAAAGTGTAGTGAAGAGAGAGAGAGAGAAGGGGAAAGAGAGAGAGAAAGGGGTGGGGGGAGAAGGGGGAGAGAGCCCTATTACCAGGGGCTTTAGCTACAACTAGAAGCAGAGAGAAGCATTTGGCAACGTTGAGGGATCTAGCACAGGCCATCTCTGCTTCCCTGCAGCGTCCAAGGTGGGCCCTGGCCGCAAATGCTCCTTATGTGGCTGCCTCTCCACGTCGATTTCTCACATGTCTGTTTACCTGCCTGTGCTCAGCTGGCTCTCATTTCTCTCTTCAGCTGGTCATTCATCTCTTACCCCACTTCCACCTTATTCTATTTTTCTTCTGTTGGTCTCTAAAGCCTCTAATCAGGGTCATCATAAAAGAAATAATCTATCTCTAATATGATTTTAATCTCAAAAATTCTAACTTTTGTCAGGTATGGTTCCACAATCCTTATATGATTTTCCCATGGTACCCTGAATAGTTATTTAATTTATAATTTTTCAGTTATAATTTCTTAAAAGTCTAAAAACAGTCACATGCAAATGAGCTGATGGACCACAATGCCCTATAGTCATCATTACCTCAGATAGTGCTGTGCCTAAATACATGTTAGCTATCATTATTATTAGAGCTATTTTTAAAGCCTCTTGTTTGCTTGCTTTTTAACTGAGAGTATGGTGCAAAGAGAGAGTGCCCTGTTACCAGGGGTTGCTGCTGGAAGCAGAGAGAAACACCTGCTTTTAAGCAGGTCCATTCATCCTTCCAGTTTCTTAGACTCTCGTCTTGGTGTCGTCCTCAACTTCTCACTATTTCTCACACCCCACATCCAATCTGTTGCCAAAGCCCACGGTGTCACCTTTGCAACATCTCTCCAATACATTCCCTTCTCTCCTCTGATACTGTCAGCACTCTGGTGCAGTATCTCCTCACTCTTGTCTTCTGGCTGATCAGTAAGAGTGAACACACCTGTGGGGGCCCTGAGCTACAGTTTTAAGTGAATGCAAATCCATAGGCATAACAGGCCTGTGAGTTGGGATTGCCTCCAGACATTACAGGACAATAGGATCAGAGATTTAGAAGTAGAAGGAGTCTTGGGAGCCTCTATTCTCACTCCATCATTTAACAGACGTTCACAAATGTTGAGGGACTTGCCCAAAGTCACAGAGGCAGGGATTCTAACCCAGCCTTCTGACTCCAGATCTGAAGCTCGCCACGCTCACTGCCTAACCCCTCCTGTCACTGGCCTCCTTCTAAGGGATGCTCCTACTTTTGATCTCATTGTCATCCAGAACTGGACTACCTTAGGGATCCAGAACTCTGACTTCCTTTCTCTGAACACAACTTCCATGTATCCTTGTGACTCACCCCTCTTCACTCCATTCTGGCCTCATCTTCTTTCTTTGAAGTCTTCAGACTATAATTAGGCCACTGGGGGAGGAGGGGGTGGTGTGGTCAGAGCGCAGCTTTTGAGGAAGTGACTGCCCTGGGCCTCAGTTTCCCCCTCTGTGAAAGCAAGGGGTGAGTTCAGAGGCTCTCCAGTCCCTCGGGCTCGGGCTCTATGAACGTGGGCTATTTGACAAGCCATTCCCTCTCCTCGGGCCTCAGTTTCCCCATCTGTAAACCGAGAAGGCTGGACTCGTGACCTCTCGGGTCTCTTCCCTTGGGCCTCGGTTTCCCTTCTGTAAACACTAGGAGGGTGGACCGAACAGCCCCTGTCCAGCTCTTCCTCTTTCCCCGCTCCCCGCGTTGGGGCGTGAACGTCATCAGCTCTCTCCCTCCCCCTTTCGCTCCGCCTTCAGCCCCACCCACGTGGTTGGGGGGAGGAGGAGGAGGAGGAGGAGGAGGAGGAGGAGGAGGAGGAGGAGGAGGAGGAGGAGGAGGAGGAGGAGGAGGAGGAGGAGGAGGAGGAGGAGGAGGAGGAGGAGGAGGAGGAGGAGGAGCCGGCCCACTCCCTTAGCCCAGCCCTGCGCAGGCGCACCTCCAGGTCCCGCCCCCGGCCCCGCCTTAAGGAGGAGGTGCTCTCTCCGCTCCCCCTCCCACCTCGGTCGGGGGCTCACGCGCTGTACTTCCGGCTGTGCGCAGCGCCACCGGAAGTGTCCGGGGGAACCGAGGCCGAGGGACTCGGCGGAGCGGAAGTCAGTGAGTGAGACGACGGCGGCGGCGGTGGCGAGAGGATGAACAACAAGTTCGACGCGTGAGTGGCGTGGCGCGCGGCCCCAACCGCCGCCCCCGGGCCCGGGCCCCGGCCTGAGCCCGCCCCCGCCGGGGCCCGCCCGGGGTCGAGGCCGGGGCCGGGGCCGGGGCCCGGGGAGGGGAGACCCCCAAAGGCTGGGGGGGAGGGGAGGACCCGGGCCAGGGGGAGGGGGGGAAGGAGGGAGGGGAAGGCACCGCTGGGGCACCCACCCCGCCGCCCCCTCTCTCGGTCAACGCGCATTGATTAAGCGCCTCCGGGGTGCCTGGCGGGGTGATCGTGGGGTGCAGCGGCGAGGGCGCTGGATTTGGAGTCCGAGGACCTGGGTTCGAATCCTGGCCCTGTCACTACCCTCTGTGACCTTGGGCAAGTACCTTCTCTTCGCCTCAGTTTCCCCCTTTTTTCTTAGCCTCGGAGTGGAAGCCCCTCGAGGGCAGCCCCCATCGCCCACAGCGGGCGTCAATTAAGCACCTTCCACCGCCAGGCAGGTGGGGGTGCATCCCGGGGCCCGGCACATAGTAGGCACCTGCTGCATGCCCACCGGGTGACGGATGGATGGCCGGGCCCTTGCCCTCAAGGCGCTTCCATTCTTCCGGGCTTGGGGCTTTCTAGTGAGTGTTGGAGAGGTAAAAACCCGACTCGGTGCGGGGCGATGGGGGGGAGACCAGGAAGTGCCCTGCAGCCACGTGGGGCCCCCCCATCCCGAGGGGGGCGTGGAGTCGGGGACCAGGCCCTGGCACCTTGCGTGACCTTGGGCAAGTCGCTGGACTTGGGTAAAGTGAGAGGTCGGAGGCCACCTTTAAGGTGCAGCCCGCTTGTAAAGCGGGCGCGGCAGGTGGTGAGGCAGGAAGGGGCTTAGAGACTCGGCCAGGACCCGGGATCGGGGCTCAGCCCCGCGTGACCTTGTTGGATCCGACCCCCGGAGCCCTCTGCCGCCCTCAGCGTGTGGTCTGGTGAGCCCTAGAGAAGTTCCCACGGGAGGGAAAGTGACTGGCCCAGGGTCACACGGCCAGGAAGTAGCTGAGCCGAGATTTGAAGCCAGCCTTTGGACCCAAGATCCAGTGGCCTGGAAGGGGCTGTAGACCTCCCGTAGCACTAAGCGGTGCTATCCCCTCCTTTTACAGATGAGGAAACTGAGGCTCAGAGAGGGAAAAGGACTTGCCGAAGACATTAATGAGACCCAAACTCAGATCTCCTGACTGGTATCCTGGCTTCCTTCTTTCCAGGCAACCAAAAAACCTTCCTTGAGAAATGCGTCCAAGTTCACTTCCTCTTGTCTCCTGTGACCGTTAAGCAATGGCTGCACATGTCTGACAAGTAGCTTAGTTGCTGAGAGGAAATGTACTTCCAAGCCTGCCCGCCCGCCCTTCTCCCCGGTTCTGTCCTCAGACAGGTCTCTCCCTCACTTTGGAACGATACAGAGCTGTGCTGTGAGATAGGAAAAGAGCACAGCAGTCGATTGATTCATAGACAGCTGCACCCGGAGAAACTCCAGGTTTATGTTGTTAAAGTGGGATTGAGTGTAGGGGACCTGAGTATTTCTGGTCAGAATCAGGGTTCCCTCGTTGAAAGCGTTTGAGGCAGTTGTAGAAGGCTGCCGTGAATCGCTAACATCATTGACTCTGTGTCCCGTGATGATAGAATTGGCAGCCAAGAACCAAATTTAATAAGATGAAGGATAAATGTAAAGTCTTACACTTGAGTTTAAAAAAAATCATCTGTACAAGTCTGGAACGGAAGAGGCTTGGCTAAGTCATCATTTCCTCTCAAAAATGCTTGGAGACCTTAAAGAACTACAGGCTCAGTGAACAGCCTGATGTCCAGGGCTAAGGAGGTCATAACTGCCCTCTGCCCTGGTCAGACAGCATCTGGAGGGTTGGTTCAGTCCTATGCACCACATTTTGGGAAAGAAACTGGCAAGCTAGAGTGTATACCCAAGGTGGGAGAGGGGGAAGGCCCAGGGGACAGGGGGGACAACGGGAATGGAAGTTGGGCTTCCTGGGGATTGGTTTAAGGGACTGAGAATGTTAAAACTGGAGAAGAGAAGGCACTGGGGAGGGCTTTGTTTTCCTTGGCCCTTGGGGGTAGAATTAGGAGGGTAGAGTAGGAGTTGCAGAGGCAGAGTGGAGAGGGCTTCCTCATAGGATACTGAGTTCCCCATAATTGGAGGTCTCCCATGAAGGCTGGGGACTTGACTGTCAGAGCTGTTGCTCAGACAAGAGTGGAAGAACTGTGTGGTTAAGCCTGAGCTTCTGTGCTTCCTCAGGAATGTTTTTTGCTTGCTTCAAGTTTCTTTCAGCTTGGAAAAGTGTTTGCCCAGAGTGTCTGTTCTTCCCTGTTCTCCCATCATCTGTTTTATCTGTCCTGTGCCATCTAGCCCTTCCTCTTCCCCATCAGCCCACGTAGTTCCTATGTTTCAGCACTTATGTCTGCAGCATTCATCTGATGCTTTGTCTAGTCACTTGTTGTGTGCATATGTCAGTGGATCAGCAAGCATTTAGTAAGCGCTTATTGTGTGCCTGGTGTTCTGTGGCTGCTCCCATCCTAGGTGGGGAGACAACACGCAAATCACTAGCCATGGACGAGATATATTCAGAATAATTGGAAGGTGATTTCTAAGGGAAAGCAGCAGGATCTCTGATCTTTGAGGCGAGGATGGCCCCTTGACCTCTTGTCCACCTCTGCTACTGAGCAGCAAATGCTCAGTGAAGGTTGGTTGATGGTGGTTCTTATCCAAGGGAGTTGGAACCTGAATTAATCACCTTCTTTTCCTGTAATAAATTCACGTATTTAAAGGCTCAAACCTGGAGTAGAGTTTGAGCATTTCTAGTCTCAGTCACACTTATTAACCACATACCTCCCTTGAGCTACAAGGTGGCAGCCAAAAGAGTGATTTCAGAGCTCCCACTTGAAATTGTATTTATTTAAAATATGTTTCCTTCCATGCGCCACACTTTTGTCCCAAGTCTGTTCTCTTTGAGCTAGTCCATCCTGCCTTTCTCCAGGGTCGGTATAGTCCTAGAATTAGTGCACGATCCTTATGCATTGAGCTGGGAAAGGGGCAGGCTGGGGCCCTGGCGTTCTGGGATGGTGCACTTGAACGCCCTCAGCACCCTTTGGAGAGCTAGAATTTGTTAGGGCTGTTGGTGGGTGGACATAGGCTTTCTGCTTTGGGGTCTCCTTTTCTTTTAACCTGCCAGGAGTCCTTTCCTTGTTTTGCTTTAGTCATCTTCCACACCCACACGCTGAATTCAAGGGCTTTCCCTTTATTCAGGACAGTGAATCTTGAGAATCTCCTGGTTCTTTTGGATGAGGAAGAGATAGTTCAGCCATAGGAGGAACATTGTTTTGTCTTTTCTTTCAGCTTGAAGGATGATGACAGTGGGGACCATGACCAGAATGAAGAAAACAGCGCACAGAAAGACGGTGAGAAGGAAAAAAGTGAGCGAGACAAAAGTCAGAGCAGCAACAAGAGGAAGGTGTGTTTGGAGCTATCTTCTCAGATGCATTCATCAGCAGGTTTAAATCTTGGGAAGCTGGTGAGATCTGTTTATTCCAAGAGTTCCAGGGCCTCTCACAGATCTTCTTTTTCTGAAACTACCATCCCCTTACTCAAAGAGATTTTGTGGTATCTTGCAGGCTTTTCCCCTTGCTTTGTATACCTGTCATGCTGGATTGAGAGAGTTTTGTCTTGAGAGAGATTTCCTGGAGTTTCTCTTATAACTTGAAACATTTCTCTTATCATAGGTCCTTGAGGTGGTGTACATTCTCCTGTTCTAGGATTTATGACTGGAATTGCCAGAGCAGAGAGTTTTTAATTAACCTTACTTAATTTAGAAGCTAACTGGCCCTTTTATTTGGGGGCAGGGGAGGATTAGGAGTGCCACCAAAAAGCCCCTTTCTGAAAGGGGGTGAGTCGCCAGGGGCTAAGAGGATTGCTTTGTTCCACAGGCTGTCGTCCCTGGGCCTTCAGAACACCCACTGCAGTACAACTACACTTTCTGGTACTCCCGGAGGACACCGGGCCGGCCGACCAGCTCGCAGAGCTACGAGCAAAACATTAAACAGATCGGCACATTCGCCTCCGTGAGTGTTCTCTCATTGCAGTGATTAGAAGTGGTGTCATGTTCATACCTAGGTATTTGTGAATGCCATGACCAGCCCTTTATCTGCCTTGGCAGATTGGCATTCAGTTTGCTTGTAGAAGCTGATACCTGGGATTTGACTTCTGTGCTCACTGTTAGACATTGACTAAATGTTCTTCTGCAGGACACCTCAGAGAAATGAGAAATTGCATATATTTAAAACCATTGATTCATTTAGATCTGGAAAGTCTTGGCTGTGGATTTGGGGTCCAAAATGTTTTTCCTTAAACTTTTAATTTTGCACATTTTTCTTGAATACACACCGTGTTCCAGACGGAGATGTATAAGAAATGGTCCTGTCTTCAAGGAATTTATAATCTATTGGGGTTTTGGTTAGTATTAAGTGATGATGTTCAAAGCGAAGAGTTCCTTCCTTTTGCTTTGTGTATTCTATGGGATCAGAGATGATGGCAGAGGTTGTCTTAGAGTGAACCTCTTCACTCTAAGACAATATGATCGGACCTGCCTGAGGACTGAAAGACAGGTCAGAATCACTTTGATGAGAGATGGGGTGAACATCTTGTCTTCTCTTAGGGTGGTCCAGCCCCTGGGTCCTCAGAGAGTGGTTGGCCCTAAACAGCTAAAAAAAAATGTTGTTCACTAGCTCTTTTGTGGACAGGAGGATGTTTTGAGAAAAGAGGCAGGTAGCCTGGGTGGGAAGGTACTGTCCTCCTGGCACAGGACGGAAATGCTCAGGCCAAGGTGCGTGCTTCCTTGGAGTGCTTGGGGCAGCGGAAAGCTACCAGGAAAGGCTTCATTCCCTCTTTCCAGCCTGACCCTCAGGACAGACCACTGCTACTGCAGAATGGGAAATAAAGTACAGAGGGACAGGGGAGGATACTGGTTCCTTCTCTACTTAGGGCCCTCTCTCTTAAGGTTACAGTAATGAAGGTACTACAGAGAGAGCACTGGCAGGCCTGTCCAGAGCTTTCTTCACAACCACCGCATGAGGCAGATAGTCCAAATGGCCATGTCCCCATGGTGACATAGTGCTGAGTCTCAGCTGACCTCCCAGGCTGGCCCTCCTGTTACACTGGCCTGCTCTCACTCTTGAGAGGGCACCATCTTCTGTATGCTTGGTTATCAGTGGCACGTAGATAGAGGGAGGGCTGCCAGGCTTGGACCTCGGAAGCTAAATCTGTCCCACCGTCCTTTAGCATTGAGTGCTACGTCAATGTTACTGTCATGACGGGAGTGATTACCCCCATAACCTTCAGAGAGACAGTCTTAAGTAGAAGGAGCCACATCCTCAGCCACTGTCCCTTTGCCTTGACAATAAAATATGGACATGACTTACTTTGCACAGTTGTTTTGAGGAAAGTGAGTGATAAACCATAAAGCACCAGAGCGATGGCATCAGGATAGAAGGATGGGCAGACGTCCATGTGCTCAAGTGCGTGTTTCAAGGAGATTGATTTTGGCTCCAGTTTTCCAGAGGAAGAGCTGAAGAACGGGGCTTGGGGTGTGGGAGTTTGTCAGTGCAGTGTCCCAGCCTAGGCCTTGTGCTGTGTTTAGGGGTTGCCAAGGAGGCGCTTATCTACTTAAGCCAGGGGTGTGTGGGTGGGTGTGTAAGTGTGTGACACGCCACCCCACTCCCTCTCCCTCCTGGAAGCTGAATCCAGGGATGTCCTGGCTTGTCTCTTTCTCATGCTACACTGAGCCTAGGGCTTGTGCTCCCTCAGAAGAGCAGCCCTAACAGCCCCTGTCTTCTTGGCACATGTTTGTGGTTCCACCTTCCCCTCCTTTGGGAAAGCAGGCAGGTTAGAAATCACAGATAGGATTGGGCTTGTGGAAACCACTGGTATGAACAGAGCATGTCAGGAAGAGCAGCTAAACCTATCCATGGAGTCTATTCTGAAGGCCTAGGAGTGTGAGGATGAGGAGGATTTGGGACTTGGTGGCAGATCTTGTATCCAGACTGCTGCAGTAGCCTGGGAGAGTCTTGGCACTGCTCCGTGCCCTACTCAACCCTTTATTCATGTATTCAGAAACCTGGCATGACTCCCAGTTGGCTGCCACGTAAAGCATGAACTAGGCCAGACGTTCCCACACTACCCTTCCCAACTCCATTGGTGCTTTCCCCTCTGTTGACTGTTCCTCGCTCCTGCTGTCTCCACCGCTCCTAGTGGTGTCCTTCTTCCACTGGCACCTGTGAGATTTCTCCCAGTGCTTGTACCACAGTGGCCTCCCTGAAACCACTGTGGTTTTGTCACCTCTGCTGGTTCAGCCTCTTCCTGCCACCTGTTGTCTTCTCAGGTTGGGTGGCCTCTACTTGCCCTCTGTGCCCCTCACACCCTCCTGTACCAGTGGCCTCCACCTTTCCTCTGTGCCCCTCGCACCGTCCTGTACCAGTGGCTTCCACCTCTCCTTTTTGCCCCTCGCACCGTCCTGTACCAGTGGTCTCCACCTCCCCTCTGTGCCCTCGTACCCTCCCCTGTACCAGTTTCGAGAGCAGTCTTTATTGTTGTTGTTTTGGCATCCTCAGTGCCTTGCATCTGGCAGGCACTGAATGTTTACTGTGTTAATTTTGTTCCAACCAGTAGCCTTCGAAACTTTAAAATAAAACTACAAACTTCAGCACTCCAGAGTCACCACTAGAGGGCACGTACTACAGTGGGCAGTGGGGGGGTAATTCATTGAATTCCGCATCCATTTGTCCCTCCCTCCCATGTGTGGACTGCTGTGCTGAGGGAGCTACAGGCATCATTAGGTCCCAGGCTCTGGGGTCCCAAGCTGAAGCAGCTTAGTCTTGTGAAGACAGACTTGTACCTGTGGAATGTTTAGAGAACACGGTACTCTAGGCTAGACAGCATACAGAGATGCACTGTGTTACATCTGACGAGTCGGTACGCGCTTAGTGCCATATGTGCTACGGGCAGTCAAAGAGCCCATTGGCTGGTGCTGTCAGAGAAGGCTCCAGGGAGCAGGGGCAGGAAGGGGGAGGGCCTGTGCCCCTAGGCTGATACTCCATTGAAAAGTAACTTGAATGTGGGACGGTGAACTTTAGGAAGTGTTTAGTGCTTCATTTCCTTGACTAGGTGAAGGACTCTGAGCGTAGAATGTCACAGTCCTTCCATTTAAGCTCTTTGCTTTTTTAATCTTGGTTAGTTTTGCTGGGGAAGGATGGAGGAAGGGCACATCTGGAAATGAATGTTCTGTAAAAACAAAAAACATCAAAAAAAGAAACATTTCACTTAGTGAAAAACTTTTTCTAAAATCATACACATTTGCAGATCTTAGGCTCCTTGGAATCCTTCTGACATTCCTTCCTCTGACTTGTTGGGCTGTGTAATGAATGACTGAATGCCCAAGGATTTATTTAGGGTTGACTCCTCCAAGGAGCTTTCAGAGAATACTTTCACCCTCTCGATTTTTATTCTGTGCAGGGATTTGGAAATTCACATAACTGTGGACTTAGGGGATTTGAGATGAGAAAAAGACCCTTTGGTCATTTACAGTAGTGGCATCAGCTGGGCCAGGTCTTGACTTAGAAAACAACAAATTTGTGTTATATATGTTGCATAACATTTTAACTTATTTTGGAAAACATTTCCAGTTACATTTTATTCTGGTTCTGGCTGCAGAAGGTTTCGAGTTTGACACCTCTAGTTCTTGTCTGTCTCTCCAGCTGGTCCCTTCATTGCTCTGAGTTGTAAGACAGGGCTCTAATGACTACACAAAGTAACAGTCCTATGGTGAAAATGTAGACAGTTGGAGAAGCCCTGTTCATAGGAAAATAAAGCTTTCTGTATTTACTTATAAGGTAACCACTTAGGGTTACAGGCTTGAGCATTGTGTCCCCAGCTACTATATTCTGAATCTTCGAGAGCCCCTGACACTTAAACTTGCTGAGAACCAAGAATCGCAAGACTGTGGAGCTGGTGTAATTCCAGTTAAAATATTAAAAACTTGAGTACAAACTTGCCTGTAAAACTTTCACGTAAAGAATGGTAACTTCACGTATCGTATAGTTTGTTTAATCTTCGGTGTTAACCAAAGCTAGAAGAGTGGCCTTGATCTCAGGTCATGTTTGCTGCCTGGTGAGGCTCTCTTTGGACCATCTCGTTGTGGGACTTGTTAGCGCTTCCTTGGCTGTTTTTCTGTTTTCTAGCGTCTCTGCAAAGAAAGAGGTAGAACTTGTACCAGGGCCCTTCCCTGTCCGGATTGTCCCATGTTCTTATTTTTCTCGATATGCTTTCCTTTAAGTTAGAATTTATCTAGTACTCGCTGCACTAAGTTTGTAGAGAAAGGCTTGACCCCCTATGGAACACTCAAGCCTAATGGCAGAGAGAGTACTGAGAAATGCTCATAAGCACAATGTAACAGAAAATGTGAGGTGTACGTAATGGCTCTGCAGATGTGTGCATGATGGGATTGTTGGAGTGACTGGGGCACCTGGAACCAGGTGGAAGCCAAGGTTTCATGGAGGAGGTGAGTTTGCCTGAGGATGGGGTTACTGGAATAAGGGAGAGAATGTGCTTTGCCGGAAAAATTAGAGGGCCTGTGCATGCTTTCTGACCAGGAAGCAAAATGAATGGTTCACTTGCTAGATCTTGGTAGGAGGCTGCCTTATGGCAGACTTGCTTGGCAGGATCCTTCTTTATTAACATGGTGCTAACTGGGGTGTCTTGACAGGTCGAGCAGTTCTGGAGGTTTTATAGCCACATGGTACGTCCTGGGGACCTGACAGGCCATAGTGACTTCCATCTCTTCAAAGAGGGGATCAAGCCCATGTGGGAGGTGAGTGAATTCTCTGACCCGCATGTTAGGGTAGCTTTGGCTTGCCTGGGCACATCTCTGGCAGCAGAGATGGGGTCTGAGTGTTTAAAAAGCCCGATCTCACAGTGAGAAACAGGAACTGGTGTCTTCTTACACGAATCCTTACAGGATGCCTTTTGAGGTAAGGACCTGTGTCTGTGGTTTGTTTCTATGGGGTTTCTTAAGGCACATACAAAAAAGAATTCTGACTCAGGCCACATAGACCAGAGGTAGAGTGCGTGAGCCAGGGCTTCTCTCTCCCTTCTAGTGAAGGGACACCTTCCCCTCGGTCCTCTGCCACCATGATTTGCACACTTCCCAGCTGTCTCTAGGAATGCTGTCAATGTCTCCAGTTAGTTAGGATCAGGTAACAGGAGGAACTGGGACGCAGGATGTGGCTGTTGATTTAACACGTCACATGAAAGTACCCGTGAGCAAGTTGAGACTGAGGCGGCAGCCTGCTGCCTTCACTGAACTCTGGATCCCAAACTTCTCAGTTTGGGCCTTGTAGTCATTGACCTTGCTCTTCTTAAATCTTGGTTTCCTTTTGTTTCCTAAAGAACCTCTTCAGAAGAGAAGAGTATTGGATGGAAGGCTGTGTCTCTGCACGTTCTGTTATGGCTTCTAGTTTCAAGTCAAGTCCTACGTTTTTACCTTTTTCTCCTACAAATTTAGCATTTCAGAAGATGCCAATTCTTCCTAACGTTTGGCTTCTTTCTCAAACGGTCTGGGCTCTCTACCGTCTTAGGTGTGAAAGGAAAAAGCTTTGAAGCCATTTTTTATGTTTTCACCCTCCTTTTTATAGGATGATGCAAATAAAAATGGTGGCAAATGGATTATTCGACTCCGCAAGGGCTTAGCATCCCGCTGCTGGGAGAATCTCATACTTGCCATGTTGGGGGAACAGTTCATGGTGGGCGAGGAGATCTGTGGGGCAGTTGTCTCTGTCCGTTTCCAGGTGAGTCACCTGGGGTTGGCCCTGCCTTGTTTGGTGCAGTCACTGCCTTTGGTCTACATGTTGCCTCCTTTCTGCTTTGATCGTGTATCCTGTTCTTTTTATAGGAGGACATTATTTCGATATGGAACAAGACTGCCAGTGACCAAGCAACCACAGCCCGTATCCGGGACACGCTACGTCGAGTGCTTAACCTACCTCCCAACACCATAATGGAATACAAAACACACACCGACAGCATCAAGTACGTGTTGTGGGGGGGCCGGGGATGTCCCTGAGCTCAGCAGAAATAGGTCCACACATTGGCACCTCCCAGCCATGTGCCCACATGAGCATGATTGTGCAGGAGACTGACCTATGGAGAAGGGCCAGGCCAGTCTTGACACTAGTGCTTTGGGTGACTTCAGAGAGCTCTCTGTTGGGTACCCAGTCAGATAAAGTGTGGGCTGTGTAAAAGATCTTTTCTTTAAAACCATTTTGTATTAACCTAGGCTGATTTTTATATAGGCTGCCTTGTCTTTCGGTCTCTCTAATCTATTTCCTCAAAAGAAAGACGAGGTGTCTCTGCTTTTTCTTGCTGCTGTTGGAGGTTGTAGTTCCCTAGCTTCCCCCTGCCTGCAGTTTTAACCCCTTAGCTTCAGTCTGTTTTCATAGCCCTGGGAATTGGCCTTCCTCCCGGGGTGGTGATGTAATTTTCTTTTGTGTCAAGCTGAGTGTGCCAAGGCCCCTGAACAGGTGGTTCCTGTGGGGAAAGCCTGAATGGGGGAAGAAGGGTCAGATGTGGAAGTGAAGCCGGGCCACCTCACCAGGAATCTCAGGAAATGGAGCCATTTATACATAGGAAATCTCACTGACCAGGGCTGCCTTTTCAGAGACAGGGTATTATTAATAAGGACAGTAAAAAGCCAATAAAAGCCGTTAGCTCATCTCAGCCTGGGAAAGAGAGCTGACCCTTAGGAGGCAGGGCTCCTTTGACCACGACTTTGCTGTACGCCTTTGGTAGGTCTCTTTGCCTGTCTGTGCTTCAGTTTCCCCATCTGTAAAATGGGGGATAATAATACTTAACCTACCTCACAGGGTTGTTGTGAGGCTGAATTAATGTCTGTAATGGATCTGAGTTTCTCCAATGGAGGATGCTCTGGCAGTGCCAAGTATTATTATTATTATTATTATTATTATTATTATCACCACCATCATGTTACTCTACTTATTAAAGACCAATCATGAGCCCACCAGTTGTTTACAGCAGTCCAGCCATTTGGGAAAGTGCCCGGACAGAGGATGCTGGGTGTGTGGAGTTGGGTTAGGTCAGCAGAGCCCACGGGCCTCTTGGCATTTGCTTTGATGAGCCCTCCCCCTAACACCTCAGGCAGCTGGGGTCACGCCATGCACCTCGACGGCAGCCCCTGATGCTGTGTCTGCCACTGTGTGTTGTATGTGCTTCTGTGCATTTCAGTGGCCTGCTTTTATTGATGCCCTGGCATTGAACCACCAGCCAGCCATTGCCCCAGTCACTTGTCTCAGTCTCGCTAGGTTAGCATTGCTTTTCTCTAGGTTGGTTTTTCTTACTCTTTGTTTTTAGGATGCTGATAATTTTCTTCCTTTGGCCAGACTTTGTGTAGACCCACACCTGCATTTGTCTGGGTCCTACTACCTGTTCTGGTCAGAGAGAGGAAGTCCATCGGCTCCTCTCACCCCTCTCTGCCTCTGCGCTCTCCCAGTGCCCTGAAGTAGCCCTGCCTGTATACTAGAGATGTGTAGAAATCCTTGGAGAGCCAGCCTATTGGCAGGGTGTCTCAGACTTCTAGAGAAGGTGACCTGGTACAGCCTGTCACTTCAGGGACACAGGCCTGCCCTGTAACCCTGGGGACCCAAAAAGCCCAGCTTGGGCCCCAGATGCCATTCTCCCTCTCCTTCCCCTCCCAATATGCCAACTTTTTGCACTTCCATTAGAATGCCAGGCAGGCTGGGCCCCCAAAGGCTCCTTTTTCATAACCTCTGGAAGACGCGGTTGAATGTGCCATGACCCTGTCCCTTACTGGATGGCACCGTCGTCGCAGCTGGCATCATCGGAGTCCCTTGTTCTGTTGGCGTGCCACCTGGAAGACACCTCTGTCCCCGGACAACAGGAGTTGGAAGAGCATCTTCTGTTTTCAGTACAGGCTAATACAGCCACGGTGACAGCCGAGATCACTCAATAAATGGTGCGAAACGAGTTTGTCTCATGATCTTGCTCTTTCTGGTGCCTCCAAGAAGCGGCCTGTCTGACTCTCCCTGGGCTTCTCCTTTGTAGTGCTGTCCCAGGGAACAATGCAGTGCCCCGGATGTGATGCCCAAGAGGAGAGGAGCCACTGGTGTCTGTCCCCAGGGCCTGACAGAATGAGGGCACCCCAGGAGACCTTTGGCCAGGCCCTGTTCTCTATCGCTTATAATGATTTAGGCCCAGTCAAGCCACATTGGAGACTCGGGTGGTGAAGGGGACTTTAGGACGCCAGAGAGGGTGGGCCTCGTGTCTTGTCTTGCTAACTTTCTCGGCTTGCCTTCACTTTGAATGAATCTCTTACTTAGAGGTAGGGGAGTACAAACCCTGCTTTTGTCTGTGCAGTTACGTGTCGTTTGCTTCCTGGCTTTGTGCGAGCAGGATTTTCCTACTTGGCAAAGACCCTTGAGCTGGCGTAGCTGGAAACCCTGTGCTTTGCCTCTTCTCAGGGTGCAGCCTGGGAGGGGTAAGGAGAGCTCCCTTGCTTGAACCCCTGGGCTTTGAGAGTAGACTTTCCAGCATCCATCTTTGTCCCGTGAGCTGGCTCCTGGCTTCTGCTCCTGCTTCTAGACAGGGCCTTGTTGCTTTTGCTTGTTTGCTACAGTTTGTCTTCCAAAGGCAGGCAAGCTTTTCTAACCCCAAAAAAGAACTTGAAAACTTGAGGAAGCTTCCTTCTACAATTGCTTAGCACTTTGTTTACCGAGCTCTGGTGCCATCTTAAGGCATCCCCACAGGCACTGGATTGCATGTCAGCCAACACTTCAAAGCCTTGTAGATGGTGCCACAAAGTGACTTTGGCCATAATAGTTACTTTCCCAAAGTGGTAATTTTAGTTTTGACTGTGCTAGCCTGCTGGTATATCAGTCTGATGATCAGTGTCCACCCTGATGGTACTCCATGACCCTGTGGCATCTGTCTTGTTTCCTTTATTAATGGTAGCCAGGCCTGGTTACAGGAGCTACCAGGACCTCCAAGGCCCAGGCTCTGCTTACAGGATTTTTCAGTGAGCTGGAATCCTTTCTCTTGCCCTCTGTGACCCTTCTCCATTCTCCCTGTGCCCTGAAGGATTGTGAAGTATGCCAGATAGTGGTTAAATATCCTAAGTGAGGGCTGGCTTTCCTATAAGCGTGACTCGTGCTGTTTTGGGGCTTTGTGATTGCCTAGTGGAGTGAGGTCTGGTTAGAAGGCACCACATTGGGGGATTTCTTTGCCCCAGGTGGATGAATGTCCGAATTTGCATACGCTTTGCTCTCTTTCCATTGGATTCTTGGACTGATGAGGCTTTGTACCTGCTAGGCCAGGTGAATTGTATGGAAAATGAAGAAGAGAAATGTCCAGTGCCCTGAAAGGATCGTGGATGCTAGGGCTGCCGGAAGTGGAGAAAGCCTTTTGCAAGAAGGATGAGTTAGTTTCAAAGATTTTTTTCAGTCATTGTCTCTTTCTTCACTTTGCTGCCTTTGCCTTCATTTTCATGTTCTTGACTATTGTTTAATCTTTCCTCCTTTTAGGCTTCTCTTTGCCCTTCTCCATGTCCTTACCACAAGCCATTTGTGGCCCTTTTGTTCCTTTCCTCCTTGACCCCATTTCCCAGCTACATTGTGGTCAGCTAGAAAGAGCCCAGCGCATGAGTCTCCTCTCCAGGACTGAGTGGTCAGCCTTGGTGCTCAGGAAGCAAGTGCTGAATCAGTCTGCCTGAAGGAACATGCATCTCTGCTCCCAGAGTTATCTTTCACAATAGCCACTGCTTTATTTCTAGAAGTTGCTTTGTTACGGGTAGAACAGGCTTGTGAAGCTACACCCAGGAGACTTATTAAGTTGAACTAGCCACTCCCTTTAATTATGTGGAAGTCCTCATCTGGCATTTTGTGCCTCCATTTGGGCCCTTGTGAACATCAAGGGAAAATCAGCCCCTTTCATTGAAGGAGAAATGTGGTCCTCCAAAGAAGCATTGTCAGAAGCAGGAAGCTTGGCCTTTGAAGCTTAGATCTAGGGAATCAGAGCTGACGGGCAAGACACAGGGCTCAAGTCCATGCAGTGCCTTTGATAGTACAGTGCTCAGCTTCAAGGGAAAGATGGCCCAGGTGCTCTCTGGCGCCTTTGACTTCAGGGACCATAACCTGGCATTGCTAGGGTGGTTGAGAGGGAAAACTCTCATCCCATGTTCAGATGGACTGATGGCAGTTTCATGACAAACTTCTTAAACCTGACCCATCCTTGATGAGGACCTTCAGATCAGATCGCTGGGCTAGGGACCTTATGGGTCTGTGCTGACTGCTACTCTGGGGTCCAATTGATGACATCCCCCAACTAGAGCAGTGCCATTAAAGGTGAAGGTGGCTCTTCGTAGGAAGGCTGATCTTCGTTGAGGTTTCTGGTTTTGGTTTCTCTTTATTTCATTCAAAATCAGCTCACCCATCTCTCGGGTTCTTTCCAGCTTTAACTCCATGATCCTGGGATAATTTCAATTTTAGACGCTGGCAACTTTTCTACTTACTGAGCTATGAAGGGAAAGGCATTGGGTCATATGCTATGTGTGTTTAAAGGCATGTAAGACATGGCCCTGTTCTCAAGGAACTTCAAATCTTAGTAGAGAAGATAAATCAGAGGTAGTCCGTAAGGGGCAGTCTCTTCTTTCTTCTAAGTGTGCAGACAGCATAGGATAGTTGAGACTGTTCTCTAGTAAATGTAATCACAGTGATGCTTGGTCATTGGTCTTGCACTTATCAGTGTCTAAGGGAAGCACGTTTTTATATGGCAGCCAGTTTGTATCATGTGCCAGAGAAGGGCAGCTGGAATCTTCACCTCTGTCTGAAAGGTCAGTGGGAGGGATCAGGGTTTGGGCATACATCCCAGGGACAGCAGCTGGCTGGCAGGATCTTTGGGTGTGTTTTTGTTTTTGCTTTAGTTTTCCTATGTAAAGACTGTAAGGAGCTACTCAGAATGCAGCATGAGAGATTTGGGGTAGATAGGAATGGGTCCGACTAAGGGAACAACAGGAGAGATTTCCATTTTTATAAATGGGGAAGTTTAAATGTAGTCCTTTAAGGTGGGCCAAGGGAGGTAAGTGATGTCCTTTAGCCTTGGTAACAAGTTGGAGTCCTCAGGGCAAATTCCTAGCAAATTATAGTGGGAGTAAAAATTCTCTGAACTCTTGGGTATTTTAAAATTCCAACTTCATCTTTCACCACCTTTAAAAATCATCATAATTGAGGAGGTAATAAACCTCATGTTGAATTTTGCCTTTCCCTGGTTTCATTTAGCAGGATGGGTCAGGTTGTCCTAGTTCGATGAAGTGGTACATGAGATATGACACATTACTCCTTTGCTGTCTCCTAGAATGGAACCATGGAGCCATGGTTGGTTGTGTCAACCAAGTTTGTTGGGAGAAGACAACGGCTTGGCTTCTTCCCGTTGATCTTCCTGCCCAGTTAAGTTCTGACTGGTCGCTTGGGTGGGAATCTAGGCTTGCCCCCACTTCCCCCCTCTGTCCCCACCCCCCCTTTCCAAGGTGTGTGTTGTTCTAACTTAGAAATAAATGAGGATTTTGATGAAGAATAAGTCTGTCTGCCAAAAGAATATCACTCATCCAAGTCTCAGTGCTGACCCTTTTTAATTAAGAAATGGCAGCGAATCACCGGAGTGGCCATTCTAGGAGAGGTGGTCAGTGGCAAGAAGCCAGGAAATTAGCTTTGAAGATAAAAGCTTTGGCATGAAATGGGGTTCCAAGAGGCACATTTCACCTCTAGTCACGAATTCAGTGGCTGCTTATTGCATGCCTGCCATGTGGGAGGCTCTGTGCTTGGGATGTGTGGGGAGAATGGGAACAGACATGGAGAAGACAGTTCCTGCCCTTGAGAAGCTCCCTGTCCTTCATCATAGCCCTGCTTCCTTCACAACCATGTTCTCCAAAACCATTTGGGTCGAGTTCTACATTGAAAGCGCTAACAAGTTTTGTTGGCAGATAGCTTTGAATTGCTGGTTATGTCTAGGGAGCTAAAATAGCAAGGCAGTAATTCCCGGGGGCCTGAGCAGAGGTGGGTCAGCAGAAGTTTGGAAAGGGAGGACCTTATTCCTTCTCCAGGTTAGATGGTGCTTTGGGGTTACCTGTTCTCACTGTTAGGCTGAAGGGTGCTTCTGCCACCTGCTTCAGTGCATTTAGGACAGTATTTTTTTTATTGCTTCCCTTTATGAGCTAAGAGGTAACTCCTTCCAAACTCCACAGAGTGGGACTCAGTGGTCCTTAAATCTGAAGAGAAGTGAACTCACCCTTACTGGCCACCATTGGCTCCTCCTGCATTGTGTCAGTCAACCAACATTTATTAACGCCTCCTATGTGCCAGACACTGCACTAAACTACATCTTTGTGGAACTCTCATTAAGAGCATGGGGAGGGCCAGGCTGACCAACCGGAACAAATCGGGGGCTGACCTAATTTCTCTCTGGAAGGTGCTGCTAAGATAAAATGAATGTGGTTCCTTTGGATGTCTGCAGGCCAAAGAGCTGCCTCCACTGGGCTCTAAGAATGTCTGAGAAGGGGGTGTGGGGTACCTCAGGTTGTTGGGTCACTGTGACTGTTCTCTTTTGTGTTAAAAGCTTTTGATCTGAACCGTGCTATTCTGTTTTTTTGTCTCTGGCTTGCCAGGGCCTGGGAGGAGTTTCATGGCCTGGTGAACAGCAGCGGCCGCTGATCGGACGCTTCCCCTCTCTGTCTCTCACACCCAGGGTAGGGCCTCATCTATCTTCTCTGTGACTTTGTGACATACCTCTCCCTGCTGGGCTTCTCTCTAAAGAGGGATGCCCCATTCCCACATATGACTTTCTTGCCCTGCTGTCTCAGGTCTCCTCAGTTGATTATTTTTTTGCTCATTAACAAAAACCACTGAAACATACTCTAGATGTTGTAACTCTGGTTCCACTGTGATCATTTTTTTGCCGTATACATTTTGACAGCATCCTGTGGTTTAAAGGGCAGTACCCCATTTCTTCCTGTGGGACAGGCGAGAGGTACGTCTCCCATATGCTTGTGTTGTGTAGGTATTGTCTTGTAGCCAGAACAGTCACATCTGGGGCGTGAAAGTACTATTTCCTGGTGTTTCCATGTTAGGGACTGGGGAAGTTTATTTGGGACAATGAACTAGAGCTCTGAGTCAGCTATAGCAGAGAAAACTCCTTGCTTGTCAAGAGAGGGACTGGCCTGGTGGGAAGAACCCACCCCTTGCTGACCGGCATCACCGTGGAGGGTTTTTGGTATTTGGTTGTCAAGACCAGACCTCCTGTATGTGTAAGAGGGGGCATTGAGAAATTCTGAGCCATTCCAGTGGTGTAGAGAATGGCACAGGCCTCAGGTGGCACTTGAGCCCTCCACACTGACCACCTTCTGTTCCCTGGGCAATGAATACAGAGTTGACTTGGATTAGAATGGAGACTGCCATCTGTAGCAGCTGGCTTGTGGTTGCAGGTATGGGGGAGGGAAGTGAAGCCTCTTGGGAGAGCAGCAAGAGGGTAGCCTCCTAATGATGTGCCCTTGGCCTCTGTCTCACCCAGGGGACAAGAACAGGTTGTTTTGCCTGTCACATGTAGTCCCCGAGATAATTAGTGTATGTTCTGATGAAGCCAGTGTCCTTGCCTGGCCTGACCCACTGCATGTGAGAGCATGAGTATGGAGGGGGAGCCGAGGGGAGCCCAAGTGGCTCCGGTCCCAGCCAGGGAATGCTGTTCCCTCCACATTCTTTAGATGCCCTTCAAGCACGCTTCCTTATATCCTTATTGATACTTCATGGTGTGAGTTTCTCAGTGCCCCCCTCCTTCCTTGACCCTTGAGGAGTTACTAATCCACAAACCAGTGAACTGGGAGAACTGCTTTTTATAAAGATGGTGGAAAAGAAGACTTGATCTGTTGTGTAAGTCAGTATCTAGGCTCTGCATCTGCAGACATTCTGCTGCGGAATTTGGCATGTTTGCTTTTGGCCTCAGCACACATGCTGCGCCTTGAACCATGGCTCCAGCAGGACCCCCACCCCCCACAAGCTTGAGTAGAGAGGGCTCAGATGACTCATGGGGATGGCACACCTGTGACAGGGATCCTTTCTTGGTCAGGAACATTTGGCAGCTGTCAAGGGGGAGCTTGCAGAGGTAGAAACTGGAGCCTGGAGGACTGTTGCTTCCCTGTCCCTGGGGAGGGTCTGCAGTTTTTTTCAGGAAGAGAGGAAGAAAGCAAAGCTGGACTGCTGGATGGGAAGCTGATAGCTGCAGAGCATTCCTCTGAAGATGGGGCCACACAGGAGGACTCTAGTTAGCATTTCCCGAGGGACTCCTTAGAAGCCAGGATCAGACTGCCTCACTTTTGAGCACGGGCCTGTGGGTTCACAGTCGAGCTCAATCCAGATCTCCAGGTGTGATTCCCAGCTGTGATCTAAGTCTCTTTGGGAGTAGACAGAGATATGGTGGTAGGATTCAGCAGTCTGAGACCTTTGGAGCCAATGCTGAGGACTAAAATAGCTCAGGGAAGAGATAATCCAATCCTCAGGGATTTCTTTGTCTCCAACTTGTTATATCCACTGAAGTCAGCAGCCGTGTGTTTAATGTAGACCCTCTACCATTCGTGTCCCTAGGAAAGTTGCTGTGGGAGGCAGCCCCCATTTCCCCAAGGGATCTTGGATGGTGGCACTGAGAACAGAAACGAACATGCCTGTAGCACCTTGTTTTATCCCCTATATCCTCTCAGCTCCATTTTACAGATGACTTAGAAAAGTTAAGTGATTTGCCCAAGGTCACATGGATAGTAAGTAGTGAAGCTAGAACTGGAACCCAAATAGCCTCGCTTCCACATCCAGTGCTTAGTAGGTGCTCACTCATAATGGTGGGGCACAGTCAGCAGGGCAGAAGGGAATCCAACCCCTTCCCCTACTTGCATGCTATGTCCGTCTGTCTGCAGCTTTGTGCCCAGTGTGCAGGTAGGAAGGCAGCGGAGCAGTGAGAACATGAGGCAGACGTCCTTGCAGATGCCAAGGTTGGTTCCCAGCCACCCCTTTGCCTGCTACTTCCTCAGGAAGGCCTAGCTCTCTCTGTTCAGTCCGCCTCTGTCATCCAGCCATTGTCAGCAGCATGTCTCACTCCCCTCCATTTGTTCATTCTCTCACTTATTCATTTGTTCAAGCATTTATTAAAAGCCTTCAGTGTGCAAAGCACCGCGTCAGGTGCCTGGGATTCAAAGACAAAAATGAGTAGCTGTCCCTAAGGAGCTGATGTTCTGCTGGGGGATAAGATACAAAAACTGAGAAGTTAATATAAAAAATCATGTGAAGAGGGAGGGAGGCTCCCCCGCCCCCCGCCCACCTTTGGAGACCAGGAAAGGGGTGGAGCAGACAGGGCCGCAGCATGGGAGAGTAGAGCCTTCCAGAGAGTTCCTTCTGTGTAGGAGCTCTTATATTGTAGATAATTAGAACGTGGTCCTCCTTAATGTTGAAGGTCTTTTGTTATGACTTCATATAAATAGATGCAAATTTTGATTCACTCATGAAAAATAAAATACATTTTTGCTCAAAAAATCTCAAGGGAGCCAGTGAAACAAATGACTGGTCTTCAGGGAACAGAATAGCTTTTCTAAAAATTACCAAAATATGAAATTGACAATTTTTTTCATTTTATTCTCCTAAATATAATTAGACACATGCTTTCTGGCTTTTATTTTTCCTGCTTAGGTAAAGACTTGTTAAGTTTAATTGGAATTTTCTTCCTTTCCCTTCCACACTTTCTTCATGGCCCAGCATGATCTTGGCCTTAAATTTTTTTTTTTTCATCTACAGGCTCCATTCCACAGATGGCATGTTTTGTGATTATAAATAGACATCTTGGAATGGTGGCTATTTAGTTTCTTTAAAAATTTCTCTGTGGCAAAATGTTGTATAAGGTCTTTGTACTTTATGTGTCAGAGAGCTGAGGTCTTCAGTTTTCGGGCTGTTTGCTGAATAACTTCACTGACTTTCCCCTGAAAGAATATCTACTTCTCAGTGTGACGGGCACTGGAACCCCCTCTCCCATAGCCCTGCAGATAATCACCCATTCTAAAAGGAGCTGGGCCTGGCCCATCCTTTTCTGTCTTCTTCCCATCTACCTTCCCATCTACCTAGAAAAATGCTTTTATTTTCATACCTTCAGAAACACCCCTACTCTAACCCTTCCCATGTCCTCTCCTTTCTTTTCACCTTTCCTCCCTTTACATACTGACCCCTGTCCACAGTTGGACTCTTGAGTTAGAGGTGGCAACCAGTGAAGATGTGGAACAGTGCAAGTTACTATGCTTTAAGTAAGTCCTAGCAGCAGCAGCATCTTTGATGGGTTCTAGGTATTTTTACTCTTAATTCTTCTACCTCATGTAGAGTTCCGCAGTGCATCTGCATTGGTGTTACAAGCACAGGTATCACCCCCCCAAACATCTATCATTAGTTCCTGGAGAGCATAGCAGTAGTGGGAAAACACATGAGAAGGGGCAGCTAGCCACCCCCTCCCCCTACAGTGGTGGGCAGACAGCCGAGTCACATTCCTTCAGGGTGTGGTTCTGATGTGTTAGTGATGCTATTCCAGACCAGTCTTAGGCAGAGCAGCTTGGTGTGGGAAGTGCCTATGCTCCAAACCCTCTGCTGCCAACAGAAACACCCAGAAAGACTGTGGCTCAGTTACTAGACACTTTGCTCTGGTCCACCTGGCTCTGTCTCTGCTTCTGGGATCAGATCTGGTCCTCTCCATTTCTTACCGGCCCCTCTTGGCATTTTCAGACACCTTTGTGTTCAGGAAGAAAAATCCATGAGAAGGCAAGCCTGTCTGCTCCCAAAAAGGCACCTTAGAGAAGACACTTGGAAATTGAAGGGGGAGGATTTATTTCTCATAGGATCAGCCCATCTAAGTTTCCAGAGCAGAGGGGTCAGACTCACTTCCTCTAGTATTCTCTTCTTCATAAGCAGCTGGGAGTTGTTGAACTGAGGTTTTTGGAGTGAAAAGGGGGGGAATGCTGGTCCCTGTATTTCTGGGTTAGTTTAGCAGGGAGGCACTAAAGCAAGGGCCAGGGGTGGGTCACTAAGGGCCCCAAAGCTGATGGTCACAGCTTCCCCCCTCCCCCCTCTGTGTATGGATATATGTTAGATGACCTATGTATTAAATCCTCCATTCTCTCCCACTTTCTCTTTCAGGGACAATTCAAGTTTTCGAAATACAAAAATCACATTGTGAAAGTACCCAAGCTGGCAATAATCCTTTTCTGTATGTGTGTGTCTGTCTGTCTGAAACGGACGGGAGGCCTCCAGCAGCTCCCTCCGTCTGCTCACTGAAGGGACATCCCCGATCCATGGGCTCCCCCTTTGCACTCATCCCGAGGAAGGATTCCACTAGACGCCCTCCGGCATCGCTGACTTTATAAAGCAGAAAGACAGAAAAGATGACTTTGTAATAGACAGACTTTTTTTTACCAATGGGGTTCTGGGGAGAGTCGAACCTTTCATTTGCTGTGTGTGCCGTTGTCCACATGCCTTCTGGGCCCTCTCTTGCTCTCGTTACACTTCACAAAGGGTATTGTGAACACACGTATGTGCCAGAGCTGTTAACAGCGAGTTTATCAGTATTATGAATGTCTGTGCAACTGGGAAGAATTTCTGTTGGAGAGAGTCACCATGCTTATCTGTAAGTGCTCCTTTCTGGCGCTGCCTTTAAATTACTGGGACGTTTTTGGTTTTTTCTCCCCCACTCTCCCTCATCCTCACCTCTGTCCTCTAAACGTGTCAATGATATGTTGGTGACTGTCCAGGGCTCCGTATGGCCTCCTTCCAGCCTCCCGTCCTTCCCTTTCTCTTCCCGAGGACGCTTCCTTTCTTCCTCAGCATGGCTGTGCAAAGCACAGCCTCTGACATGATGTCTGCTCCCGTTTTGCAGAGGTGCAGGGCCCCTCTACTGGGGAACCAGGCCCCATCTTGAGCTCTGCCTGTCGGGCTTCCCTGGGGGTAGGGCATGAGACCCAGAGAGAGAGAGAGAGAGAGGCCTGTATCTGAGGGCTGGCTGCCCCCTCGTTGAGCCAGAAAGGTGAGGGAGAGGACTTTGGGAGGCCAGATCTGGCTGCATTTTAAGATGTGCCATGGGAGGATCCCGGACATCGGAGGTGACACGTTGGCCGTTGTTGATGACTGTCTCGCCTTTCCTGCCTGTTTGCAGCTGGCCAGGAGAGCTCCTTCCCGGCAGTCCTCTGTGCTTGGTGCCCACTCTGGTAAATACCTGCTGGTCTACTCGATACCCAGATGAAACCCTTGAAAGCTTTGGTCATCAAGCATTAAGACAGACCAGATCCTTGGTCTGAGAAGTTTGAGTGACCTCTCAACTCCAGAAGGACTGAATTAGGAAAAGTAGAATGAGTCCCCAAGGCCCAAATAAGGGCTTGGCTTAGGACCCTACAGCAGCCTTCCAGTTACACTGATCCACTTAGCTCTTGGGAGCAAAGATTAGCAGTGCCTTAAAACGAGGGCCTCTCTTTAAAGCATCATCTAAGCTAGGGTTGGCTGGGGCAAGGTAGGGACCCTTAACCAACTAGGCTTAGAGGAAACCTAGGAGAGTGACAGGCATTTCCCTATTGGGCTTAGGATCATTTCTTCCTCTCCAGCACCCCAGTCACCACTGGTTTGGGGATACTTTCATTTTATTATTTTTTTAAATCATTCTAAAAGTTTTCATTAGAACAAATGGAAAAACAAATAGAGAACGTGTGTGTATATGTGTATGTGTGGTACATTTCCATTCTTGGCAAAATCAGGTGTGCCTAAGGAAATTTAGGAATGATTCAAACTTCAGAAGCAGGGAACATGGATCCTAGCACCGAGCCAGATGAGCATGACAGGCAAAGCCAGGAACATGACTTTGGAGAGCACGAGGAGAGCTTCCCCTTGACACTTGTGCCCCCTCCAAGGGAAACAGCTTTGCTCTTGCCTAGGCACGGTTAGATTTGCCATGGAAATGCCAAAGAGGGCAAATCTGGGGAGATCTGCTCTCTTTGGGGCATTCACCTGTGTGTGTGTTGGGTGTATGCTCACGTATGTGGATGTATCCGTAGAGTTGGATCTTTTCAGGTCATGTATTTGTGGGGTTTTTTTGTCCATGTTCCTTTTAACTCTCATTTGCTGTTCAGACTCTTGAACCACTGATATTTTCCGGAGCTGCTCATGTTTTCCCCCCTCACTCCTCCCCACTTGCAGTATTTAAGATATCTCCTAACCAAAATATACATATACATACACATGGACACAGTATTGACTAGAACAATTTATTACCCTTTTTAGATAACAGTCAACTCCCAATGTTTCTTTGTCCTGGCTGTCCAACACCTTTTCTTGGAAGAGCTGTGCTCTTGGCTCCATCCAACCCTCTGGTGTTGCAGACAGAGAGCTGAGGTATGTCTTTCACTGGAGCCAGCTTCTATGCAGTGAGATGTGGCATGGTTATAGGTCTGCCAGGGCCAGCCTCATGAGCAGGGACTAATTTTAGTCATTCCCCGCCCCCCCCCCCCCGCCCCTTCCTGTCTTCCTGCTGGGGATAGACGAGCTGTCTGCACCTGGCACACGTGCTGCTCCATTGTCCCTCTGGGGTTTTCTTTTTGAGGCACCCTTTCTCCCTCCCGACTTTTTTATCCTTCAGTTTTTGGGGGTGTGTTATTCCTGTGAAACCAGAAACGGCCATTGTTTCTTACCCAGAGTGAAGCATATGGTTCATGTTGTTCCCAGAAAGGGCTTGCTGGCTGTTACTAGTGGAGAATTAGGAGAGGCCACAGTAAGAGTGAGTGTCGCACCTTCAGAGCATTTGTCTGCTACGATAATAAATGGAAAAATGGGCAAGAACAAGATTGTGGACTCGTTAATGTGGGAGGGGAATTCGCGGGGGCTTCCCTGTCCCTTTAGGGTAATACGGCCTTGGACAAACTGATCCAGGAGGCCTAGCACTATACGGAAGTGTCTAGTGTGAACTCTTCCTAATAGCTGGGTTTTACTATTTGGTGACTACACCGGTTAGTTAGCTCTGTTGGAACTAGTCCTTGCCCAAAGACACAGCCTACAAAGAATTGGTAGCACAGGTGCACTGATGGGGAGCTCCTGGATTTCTTCTGCTGGTGGAATCCTGGCTCGTTCTGGTTCTCTTGATATGTGCCCAAGGTGGTGGTGATGGTCATGCCACTTCCCACTTGGGTGGCATATGATGTGCTGTGATGGGGCCAGAAGGTGGAGGAAGGCAGTCATTTCCCAGACTGAGAAGGAATTGGAGAGTGTATTCTCTTGAGGCAAGGGCATAAAGACCAGGGCTAGAGAGGAACAGGAACCTAACATCGGAGCAGAGAGAGGAGAAAGCAGAGAAGAGCATTGCTTTTGAGTCACTTCCAGTCGAGATATGAGCAGTCTGGTGATGCCCTGGGCAGGAGTCCGTGATGTGCCCACTGCTGAGTCTTGGTTAGGCTCTGTAGAAACACATTTTGTTTGGAGTGCAGTCTGCAGAAAAGACAAGGAGGAGAAGCAATGCTCCCCCACCCAAGTGAGCTTTTTCAGGGTCCATTTTCTCAGGTTTACAATGGTCCCAGGTTCCCAGGTCTTCCTTATGCTTGGGTTTTCACTGTACCCATCAACCTAGAATCCATGACTCCCTGGCAGTATACCTTCCTGTTTGGTGCAAAACCCTCTACCAGGCAGTTCCATTTGCCCTGTCCCAGAAGGACTCTCCCGATAGGGGGAGTTTGTAATAGCTCCCATTGCTTTTATCTCTTCCTCTTCTGTAGCACTGTGTGGTTTACCATGGGCACTCCTTACAAGGACTCTGAGGCTGGTAGTAGTAGTAACCCACTTTTGTTGATCAAATATCCAGTGTAAGAGCCCTGGAACACTCCACTGAAGGCCACCCAGATGACACAGACAGAGTCAGTATTTGAACTCAGGTCCTCTGACTCCAAATCTGGGGCTCTTTCCTTTAAAGTGGCTTGTTCAAGGTCACAGCTGTTAGGTATCCAGAACTCCAACCCAGCTTCAAAGAAAAGATCTTTTAGAACAGAGTTTTCAGACATGCAGCCCTCCCACCGTCCCCCACACTCCTGAGTGCTCCTGAACCAGATTAAAATGTAATTGGGAAATATTTAACAAAATAAATAAAAATATAATGTCAGTATGTGTTTTTCTAAGTCAATATGCGCCTTCAGGGATCCTCATGTATGGTTCAGTGCCCCCACCCCCATTTCTAGTTGCTTTTGACAGTACCGCGTGAAAACTTGTAGGAAAAAACAATGCCAGTTCCCAAAATGGATCTAGAATTCAGCGAAGCAGAAATCTGCTTTCTTATCCACTGGAGGTTGGAAGACAGAGCTCTCAGAAAGCAAATATGAGAGGGGCATTTCAGAGACGATCTCCACTTTGCCACTGGAATGAGCTCTGGTTCTGGTGTCTCTGAGGAGCCTGCTTCCAGTTACCCTTCTGGCCTCACCTCTGTGACTGGGCAAATCAGTACATTCCAGCTCTAAATCCATCTATGGTTCAGAGGACCCACTTGAGGCCGTACTGTGCAAATAGCATTAACGCTTGGAAAATAAGCAGCTAGCTATTAAGGCAAACAGCTGTCAGCTCTGGGTGCAGAAAAGGACTGTCCTACAAATCCTTATCACGTTGGCATGTTTAATGTCTAATCTTGTGTTGGCACCTAAAAAAAAGCAAGGAATTTTCCTTGATGGCGTGTTGCTTCCCAGAAGCAACAAATCACAGAATGAGAATTTAGGGACCTCAGTGGCCATCTAGGCCAAAACATTTCCTAAAAGGAATTTCTTTGAAATTCCAGCTGACAAGTCATCCGCCTCTTCTTGGAGATCTCTAAGGAAGGGGCACCCCTCGTCTCCCCTGCCAGCTCATTTCACTCTTGGATGGATCTCATTGTCAGGAAATCTTTTAAGCCCAAATTGGCCTCTTTGCAACTTTCTCCCCTCCATTGCCCCTTGTTCATACCTAACAGAACAGGGTGATTCCCTGTCCCAACCGAAGTCCATGTTATTTACTATGTCCCAAAATGTGTGGTCCAGTCCTATCCCTTGCCTTTTCCTTGACCAAATCAAGCATGTCAGGTCCTGTGTAGTCCTAGATACTTGAATGCTGCTGGCCTGTCTCCCCAGCGTCTTTTCCAGGCTAAATGCCCTTTTGGCCTGGTCGCCCTCCTCTGCACGCTCTCCGTCTTATCAGTAACCTTGAACGATGACACAGACCTGAACAGAGCTCCAGATGTGGTCTGGCCAGGGTGGTGTCACCTCCTTGTTCCTGGAGGCCATTCCTCAGTGTAGCCCAAGTCACACAAATGTTTCTCTCTGAGTGACACTGAGCTTACTGTACACCTCTATTCTCAGACAGCTTCCCCCTGAACTGCCATCTAGTTCAGCCTTTTCCATCCTGTTCTAGTTGGGAAGTTGTTTTTGAGCTCGATGTCAGACTTAACATTTATCTCTATTGAATTTCATCTTACTGGGGTCATAGATTTAGCTGGAAAGTGCCTCTGAGGTCAGGGTGGACATCCAACTCTCTTGTTTTTCAGAGGGTACCATTTATGTATCTTTGTCCAAGTTACTGGCAAAAAATGCTAAGTAGCCCAAAGGCCCCAAGGCGCACCCTCCGAAGGGCATGAAGATGATAGTAGCGGAGGCAGTATTCGAACTCACATTCTCTGCCTTCACATGCTAGGACCTTTCTCTTGGACTCCCCCCTCCCCACCAGGATAATTCTGAGTCCATTGAGCCAGTTCTGAGTCTGTCTAATTCAAGACCTCATCTCTTCCTCTTTCCCATAAGAATAGCATGAAACCCTTTATCAAATGCATTACTAAAATCCTTTTCGTCTGATATGATCTGTTCTTGATGAAGCCCTGTTGACCCTTTGTAATCACCCACTTCCTTTGCTAGGTGTTCATCACCTACCTTTTAAGTTGGCTGTTCTAGAATTTTCCCAAGAATTGAAGTCCAGCTCATTGACCCATAATTTGTGGCCTCTGTTCCCTTCCCTTCCTTCTTCTCGCTCCCCCGCCCACAGTCCTATTGCATCTCTCCCATTCTCCACAGTCCTTCAAAAGTCACTTACAGGCTCAGCGGCTACACCTGCCAGTTCTTTTAGTAGCCAAGGATGTAATTCGCCTGAGCCAGGTGACTTGGATTCATCGAGGATAACGATGCCTTTATATTAACAAGAGGCAGCATCGTACGTTGATTACAAAGAACATCGTCTGGACAGAGGTCCTGGGTTCAAACACCACCTCTGATGATCACTACTTCTGTGGCCGTGGGCAAGCCACTCACCATTCCTGCGACTGTAAAATGTGGGAACTGCACTAAAGGCCCTTTCGGCTCCAGATCTATAATTTCCCTGCTTATTTTGGGTATCAGCTCCCAGTTCACCACTTTTTGTTCTTTCTGTGGCAGAGAAAACGAGCAAAATAGGAAGTCAGTCGGCTAATAAAAGCGTTTAATGAGTGGTTACTATGTGCCAGGCATGTAAGAGTTCTTGCCTTCAGGGACCTTACATTTTATTGGGAGACAACATGTATACATAGGTTTATGCAAAATACGTGGTAATTTCTAGGAGAAGGTGCTCCATGCAGGGCCGATCAAGGACTTTCCATAGGATGTAACGGCTGAACTGAGCTGTGAAGGAAATGAGGGATTCTGAAAGAGACGAATAGGAAGACCATTCCAGGCATGAGTAGCTGCCTGTGAAGATTGTGGGAACAGGAGCAAGCAAGGAGGCAAGCTTGGCATTGAGCATTAGAACATGAGAAACGTATGTAATGTGTAACGAATGTATGATCAAATTGGAGAGGAAGTTGGAGCCAGGTTGTCAAGGGCTTTTCATGCCTAGCTGCGCAATTGTATTTGATCCCGGAGCCAGTAGGGAGGGAGTGAAATGGTCATGCTTTGGCAGCTGTGTGGAGGTCATGGGTTCTCCCTGGGCAGTTGTATCTAAATGGTACAGAAGGCACATTGTCTTCTCTCATCAGGCCTCTGAGTCAGCTCATTGACCCCTGGACTTCATGGCAGAACTTTTGCAGTTCAGTCTCTTTCTTCTACATCGACCTCCTTGTTGGCAATTCAAACTTCAAAGCTCTACCAACCAATGGAAGTTATATTCTACAGTGTAGGAAAAGGCACATCCAGGGGTAGTCATTGACCTCTGGTCACGTCACGGAGGAAGGAGCTTTGTCCACAGGGACCCTGAGTGCTCAGTCGTTCTCACTGTCAGGACTGGATGAGGTGGGAGAAATATCGCTTCCAAGTGGTCAGATGCTAGTCTGGGTTGTTTGGCCGAGAGTCAGTGGGATTCCCACATGACTGGCTGCTGCTTGGTGGAGGGCAGGTGCTGCCCCTCGTGCACGATCAAGGGCTACGTAGTGACTTCTTGAGAGCCGTGCTCCATCCCCTCTCTGACTTTCCTGCCCCACTATGGCAGGGAGGAAGCAAACCACAAGAATCTAGCTGTTCCAGGCCATTGAGTTTTTATACCACCTTGGATGGTGCACCAGTGTTCCTGTGGAGACTTTTTTGTTGTTATGTTGTTTTGGGTGGAGTTCTTGTTTTTGGTTAAGCCTGCTCTGGAGCACTTTGAGGATTTTTTTTTTTTTAAACATTGATCCCTTTTGTCTTAATATTATGGTCATTTCCTACCCCACCCACCAGATTGAAACTTCCTTTGTGATAAGGAAAAATAGCTAAGCAAAAACTTCAGAAACCATGTCTGACCTGTGTGTGTGTGTGTGTGTGTGTGTGTGTGTGTGTACTAAAAGTGGTTTCATTTAAATTCCAGGCTTCTGAGAAAAGAGTATTCATCGCACTGTCAACCTTTTATATATGTCATAGGATTATCACTCCAAAGCAGGGGTTCTTAACTTGAAATCTTGGACCCACCAAGGGCACCATGAATAATTTCAGAGAGTTTATGAACTTGGAGAGGAAAAAAAATGACATTTTTTACCAGCTTCTAATTGAAAGTTAGCACATCCTTCAATTATAAATATAGGCAACAAACTTCATTCTGAGAAGGGGATGCTAGGCTTCCCAGCAGAGCTTCCCAAGGGATCTGTGACCCCAAAAAGCTGAGACATCAGGCTGTACCATCAACTTAGCTCCAGAGCAAGATGGGGACTCAGAGGCCACCTGGTCCAACTCTCATGTTTCATGTGAGGAAACTGAGGCCAAGGTCATCTTGGATCTTCGTCCCCTTCTACCTGGACTATAGTAATAGTCTCTTTATTGGTCTCCTGTCTTTAATGTCTCCTTTGTTACATCCTTAACATGACCAGGGAGTTAACCTTTCCAAAGTTTAGTCCTGACCACATCGCTCATGGTGATCTCCCTTGGCTTGACAGTTAAGGCACCCCTCTCCCTCCCCCACCCATGTAAACCTACCTTAAAGACCTCATTTCACACTACTCTGCTTTATACACCCATTGCTTTAATTCCTCCCTCCTCTCTGAGCTTGTCTGTCCTTTGCCTGACTCTGTACTTAAAGACAATGTCCTCTGTTGCCAGAGCAGATTGCCTTCACTTCAGCTCATCTTTTCCTTCAAGTTCCCCTCTTAGGTGCCATCCTCTCTCTGAAGCCTTGCCTAATTCCTCCTGTCAGGAATGACTCATCCTAGGTATTCCTCACTTTTCTGAGTGTCCAAGAGAAGGCTTGGACTCTCCTTTGGGACTCTCACTCACGTCATGTCGGCCTTCCTTTTGTCCTAAGTCATAGTCTGAGTCATGGTTTTTCGTGCCCTTGTTTTTTCTTCTCTATTAGTAAATAATTTAAGAGCAAATAATGGGTCATTACTTATCTCTGTGACCCCACTGTCTAGCATAATGCCTTCCGTGTCATTGAGACTCAGTAAATTTTTGTTGGATTGAAACTCTGAAGGCGATATGAAGTGGAACCCCCTGCTGGAAACTATCAGCCCCCTCCTATCTCCAGAGCCATTGGCAGAACCAAAGGAAACATCCTCTGTGAATGATGATGGCTTGCTCACTTCCAAACTTCGGTCATTGCCCATTTGAAGTTGGTTGTAACCAATCGAGGACGGGCTGTGGTTTGAACTCCCCAACCTTCATAAGTGTACCCGTGCCCACATCCTTTGGCTGATTTTCTTCCCAGCCATCAAGGGCATCTGCCTCTTTGAATGTCAGTGGACCAATCTTGAGGACACCATTCTCACACCAGGATTGGCATGCAGCTCGTGAGAATGTGGTTGTCTTCCAGTATGAACTGTAGGTGAGGAGCCATCAGATGATAGAATACTCTTTAAGTGCTTAACTTGGTGTCTGACATAAGGTACAGGTTCCTTTCCCCATCTATCACATCTCCGCTACTCATTGGGATTATAGGATCATAGATTTAGAGCCCCTCCCCCCTTATTTTAAAGGTACGGAAGTGGGGGTCTAGAGGGTTTAAGTAGTTTACCCAAGGCCACATGGGATAATAGAGTCAGAGCTAGAAGTAACCTTGGAGGTCTCCAATCCAACCCTTTGTTTGCAGGTGAGGATGGGATCTGCCCAAGGTCTCACAGGTAGCAAGGAGCATACCCACAATTCACAGCCAGGTCTTCTGGCTCCAAATTCAGTGCTTCTGGCAGAGTTGGGATTTGAGCCCAGATCTTATGCCTCCAAATTCATTACATACCGTATACACTGCTCCCTCTGTATGTGACATCTCGAGATGACCATGGCCAGAGGTGGATGCCAGCTCCAGCTTACCTCTTTTCTGTCAGACATGCTGGGGTGCCATGCTGCCACGGGCACAGCTGAAGGGAAAGGCTTTTCCGTGCTTTTGGGAATGCTTACCTGATAGAGCGCTCTCCCCTGACCCCTGAGACTCACTGTCATGTCTTCTTTTTAGAACGTGGTTACTGTCACACCTCCAGTTAATGATTTCTTGCCTCGCCTTATTTGTGTTAACTAATGAGAAGTTTCCTTTCTCACTGCGGTGGCGTGGTGCAGTGAGAAAACTGTGAACATGGGCCCAGCAACTAAAAGAAACTCAGCATCATCCCCTGAGCTCATGTGTCCCCTTGGAGTGTGGGCCTTGATCTAAAGGCCCAATAGAGTAACTCCTGGCACGTGGAGATGGAAGGGCAGCCTGCCTTGACCTCATTTCTGTGGGGGCCCCTGAGGGCCACCCCTTGGCTGAGTTTGTTGCCTCACCCTGAGCATCCAGCTCTCTTGGACAAGCTGATGAACGACTCTGGGTGCTCTTAATGAAACACATTGGTTTTCCCTGAGACTCTGCACGCTCCAGCTAAATCAGCATTCGTGCTAGGATCTCAGAACAAGCCATATACAATTGTGTGCTTTGCTGAGGGGACAGATGTAGTCTCTGGAAAACCTACGGGAGGCTGATATGATGAATGATTTTTTAGAAAAATATCTGCCCTTCCAGGATCTGTGATTTCACCGCTGTAGTTACCGTCTCTACCAGGGTAGATCATTTCCGCTCTACAATTTAATGTCTCATAACATGGAATTTTTTTTAAAAAGCAAAGGAAGAAGAGTAAAAATTCTGTGAAGCTGATCCATTCATTAAATCAGTCAAGCATGATGTGCAGTGTTCCCCTGCAGGAAGCCAGGGAGAACAGGAAGGGCATCTTGTCTTCTCATGTCTCCTCCTGGGGGCCAGGCTCATTCTTTCTAAGTTCATAGCTTTCAGTTTTGATTGTTTTGTGGTCTCTGGTCTTTTCATTTACGCAGTCATGTTTGTGTGGCCCAGTGTATTTCATTTTTCATCAGTTCACGTCGTCGTTTCCACGCTTCTCTATGCATCATACTTTGTGTTTCATACAGCATGGTAATTTTCCATTATGTTCATGGATTGTGATCTGTGTAGCCATTCCCCAGTCGATGGGCATCAACCTTGTTTCCCATTCTTTACTACCACAAAAAGTGCTGCTCTCAATGTTTTGGTATCTTTGGAGCCTTTGTTTCTGTCAGCGACCTTTTTGGATAATATCCCTAGCTGTGGATTCTCTTGAGTCAAAGGGTATGGATGTTATGGTTACTTTATTTGCATAATTCCAAATAGCTTTCCACAAATGATTGTAACAGTTCACAGCTCCACCCACAATATATAAGTGTGCCAGTCTCTCCACAGCTCCTGCTCCATTAACTCTTCCTGCCTTTTGTCATCTTTGTCAGTCTTCTGGGTGTGAGGTGAATAATAGCTAGCATTTATACAGTGCTTGGAGGTTTTTAAATCACTCTACACGTGATTCTCACAGCAACCCTCTTGGGAGTGTGCTTTTATCATCTCCATGATTCAGATGAGGAACCTGGGGCTGGGAGATGTTCAGTGATTTTACCCTGGGTCACAAAGCTAATAAGTATGTGCCTTCCAGACTCCAGGGCCAGTGCTCTGTCCACTTTCTGAATCTTTATTTTGTATTCACTCTTCTGGACACATATCACTGCCCCTCAGTAAAAAGTTAACTTCTTGGGGGCAGATTTTTGTCTCTATATCTCTAGTGCAGTACATAGTGCATGGTAGGTATTTCGAATATATTTGAATATAAATCCAAATGCTTGTTCTGATGTTTGAGCATCTGAGAATAGATATTACTGGCATCTTCTCAGTTCGTCATTTCCTCAGAGACCCCCACTAGTGCTGCCGGCTGAGAGCACATGGCCAGAGGTGTCCTGAGGACAGCTATGAAGGTCGGTTATTAAGGACCCAAAATGGACCAGGCACTGAGCTGAAGACTGGGGACATGAATAAAGGCAAAAGGCAGCCCCTACTGTCAGAGAGCTCACAGTCTCATGGCAGAGTCAACATATAGACAACTCTGTACAAACAAGATCTGTGCAGAATAAAGTAGAAAGAATCTCAGAGGGAAAGTACCAAGATTGAGGAAGAAGGGGAGAGACACCTTGTTGGAGATGGGACTTTAGCTGAGACTTGAAGGAAGCCAGGGAAGCTGGGAGGTGGAGTGAAGGAAGGAGAGTGTTCCAGGCTTGGGGGACAGTCAGGGAAAATGCTCAGATGAATGTCACCTGCAGGAAAGAGTGAGGAGGCCAGTGCCACTAACCAGAGTATGTGGAAGGGTGTAAGTTGTAAGAAGACTGGAAAGGTAGGGAAGGGCCAGGTTGCGAATATCTTTAAAAGCCAAACAGGATTTTATATTTGATCCTGGGTGGTAAGGAGCCACTGGAGTTTGGTGAATATAGAAGCGATTTCATCTGAGCTGTGCTTAGGAAAGATCACCCTGATAGCTGAATGGTGCATGAATGGTAGTGGGGAGAGACTTGAAGCAGGCAGACCCCCAGCAGCCTATGTAATGGGTGTGACATCATGAGGGTCTGCACCAGGGTGGGGGCAGTGTCAAAAGAGGGAAGGAGGCATATACAAGAGGTGTTGGGAGAAATGACAGGACAGAAGACATCAATTTATTGTCAATGAGAATTTATTTTTTCAAATTTAATTTTTTATTCTGATACGCAAAGTAGAATAGAAAAAGGGAAATTACATCCCAACCTCATAGCTCTTCACATACAGCTTGCTTTAAAAAAAGAAAAAACAATGCAATGTATTCTACATTTGAATTTCAATGTTGCCCTGTTTGCCTGGTTTCTTTGGAGCTCCCTTCCAACATGAGTTTCTCCAGAATGTTTCAGTGACCTTCTCTTTCTTTTCCCCTTTTTGGCATGACTATTGTTGACTTCTCTCTAACTCTCTCTCATTTCATCCTTAAATGATAAAAAGAGAAACAAAATTCTTATAACCAATAAGCCTCGACAAATACATGCATTGGCCACATCCAAAAAGTGTGTCTGGTTCTGCCCCTTGAATCCATCACCCTTCTGTTAGAAAGTGGGCAGCTTGCAGGCTTCGTCATTCGTCCTTGGAAGTCAAAAGTCATTACTGCCGAGATCAGCGTCTGCAAGGCTTTCAGAGTTGTGTTTCTTTTCAGTGCTGTTTTCACTGTGTCATTTGTCTTGCTTCTGCTTCCTTCTGTTTGCATCAGTTCATATAAGTCTTACCAGGTTTCTTTGAGACTGTTTTTTTCATCATTTCTTGAGGTGGAATAATATTCCATTATATTCGTATGGCATAATGCATTTAGCTATTCCCCAGCTGATAGAAGCAGGCACCCCCTCTTTCCAATTCTTTGCCACAACAGGGAGCTGCTATAAATGTTTCGGACGTATGGATCCTTTTCTTCATTTGATGTCCTTGAGGTTTAGGTCTCATTGGGTCAAAGGGGGATATGTACAGTTGAGTGCCTTTTCTGTATAGTTCCAAATTATTTCCCAGGACAGCTAGACCAGTTCACAGCTCCACCAGTCATTCACCAGTGTGCTATCTCACAGCTTCACTACAATGCAGACAACTATCCCTGTAATCAAAGCTCAAGACAATAGGAAGTTTTACCTTAAATAGCAAAATTTCACTAGCCGCAACTTAAGGCTTGAATATTTTTCCTGATGTTTCCTTACCAGTTAACATTTCATTCATCCTTTACTTATAAATTAAAACTAGCCATATTCTGGGGCTTCAGACATACAGCAAATGCCTAATGGTTGACTCATCATTGGTATGTTGAAACTACACCTTTAAACCACCTTATACACTTTCATAATAGCCAAGATTTTCAAATGAAAATTTGCTATTATAGTAAAAATATTATCATTCTTATTATCTGCTTCATAACAAAATATACCTCATTAAATGTTTAACCATTTTCAAATGTCTATTTTTTTTATCACATCCTTTTAAAAGCCCAATTCATGTGAAACGGCATCCAGATTAAAAAGTTATTTTGTCTAACAGCATTTCTGTTACAATGGTCTCTCAAATTTCACGATGTAAGAAAATTTAGAAATGCAGTAACATAAACAGTATGAATCTAAAACATGAAACAGAGCTTCAGATGACATCAATTGCACTTCCAAATTATCTCATACCAAAATCATTAATCTTATTACCTTTGGCATTTCAAACCACTTTGGAGTTGTCAAGTATAACAACTGCGTTCAGTTAAAGACCTTACAATAGTATAATGCTCGGCATGTGCCAGTCACTGTGTTAAGCACTTTGGTCCTCACAACAACCCTGGGAGGTGGGCACCATTATTATTTTTCTTCTTATAGATCAGGAGACTGGGCCAAATAGAGATAAGATAATTTGCTGAAGATTGCACAGCTAATAAATTCTTGCAACCAGAACATAATTCAAGTTTCCCTACATTTTTCCAGCATTTTTTTAACACTTTTATTTGGGAATCTGACCTGAGTGAGAGGGGTGAACAGGGAGAGGGAGAGGGTCTCTGAACTGAAGGAGTCACAGGGGTCTCCGGTTTAAACAGTCATTCAAGGAAGGGTTAACAAGAGGTTGCTATAAAGTGCAAACCTTTTACCTGTTTTTTGTTCCTTCACTTTGGAATTCCTTCCACACTAGCTGCCTGCCTTCATTGCCCCAGAACAATGAAGTTATTAATCTTGCCATCTACTTTTAAAACTTTTATAAATTTTAATCCTTATTTTTCCTTAAAACAAATTCTACAGAGTGGTGTCCCAGAACTTACTAAGATATTTCAGAAGGGAGTGAGTTCCTGGAATTACCCAAAAGTCTCAAGAGTTCTCTCCTGCAATCTTAAAATGATTAATTTTCAAATGCCTCAATCTGCTATGATGTTTTTAACAGGTCCACAAACTTTAATAAGCTGACTTTATTTCTATAATTCAACATAGCCAAAGCTGGAATGACAGGAAAAAAAGTATCTTGCAGATTTTTCCCCCCTTTCTTATAACGTTATCTCCCATGGAAAGTGGAAAGTGGGAGTTAGTCCTGCTTACTGGGACAGTTTCTTCAACTATGAAAGTTCCTTAGTTTTTCCCAGTGTTCTAAACTTTCTGGCTACAGCCCTTAGAAGTTTTTCTGGCTGGCTGCATTTAAAATCTTTCAAGGTATCAGAATCTAGCTCATGTCACAGACATTTTACATCTTACAAAGACAGAAAAACAGTCAAAACCACAAGGCAGACACAGACACAGATAATTTTAACAAAGTACACAGTTATAGTCCATAGAGAGGCACAAGGGTTACCAAGGAGTGCAGTTTCAACTTTACAGAGGCATGTAGTTTAAAAACCAGCCGCGGTACACAGAGACCAGTTAACAGAGGTGAGCATTTTAAGAAAAGATATCATTACCAGAGTGATCTGAGATGAACTGGGTCACGGGAGGGGTCTAGGAGTTTACCTTACAAAGAATGGTGAGCTTGACCAAAGTGGGGGCTTAGAAGATTGGAGCAGGGACAAGGGCAGAGGACTCACTAGACAAGGGGGTTGGGGGTGGGGGTGGACTCCAGAGAAATAGATCTCTGGTGGTACCTAGTCTGTTCTCACTGTCCTCACAGTCCAATGGCCTGGTTCCATGTCCAGTCCTACTGAATCAGCCTCTAACCTGCGGATGGCTGGAGCCAAACAGAGCAGGCCAGAGGCAGCAGAAGCAGGAATCAAACACAGGTTTAATTTCACATGAGGGATATGCTTGCAAGCAAGGCCCCATGTGCCGGGGACCACCCCTAGTTGGGGGGCCCCTTTAGTGTGGCCAGATCTCAGTACTTACACCAATGGCTGCACAGTGAGACAAATTTGATTCATAGCAGGGCTTCATGAGCAGAGCATGGATACAGTAGGTGCTTGTCTGAGCTCATAGAACATCTAGTGCTGGTCAAAGCGATATAGTAATTATATGAAACAGTTCTGAGATTTTGTTGTAGCTGAGATCATCCAGAGGGTGAGTGCAGAGGATTGTTGTTAGGTCAAGCTGAGGGCACAGCCTGCCTGCTGGGCCTTAGCTCTGGAAAACAGGCATCTTGACAACCTTGAAGGGAGGTCACTTCAGGCCAGGGGTCATCCTGTGCAAAGACATGGAATGTTGTAGCCAGAGACCAGCTAGTAGGCCAGGAATGTGGAAAACGTGGAGTAATGTGTAATCTGACTGAAATCAAACTTCAGTGCCAGTCAGAAGAGTTTATGGAAACCCCCTGGAGCTTCCTCTGCAGGGCAGTGCCATGGTCAGACACTTATGCAGGGGGCTGTCTCCTGGGCAGCTCTGTGGAGGAGGAGAGGTGAGGAAGACCAGTTGGCAGGCTCTTGCCATAGTCCAGGAGAGAAGGGTTGGAGGCCCCCTTGAAGCTGGATGTGGCATGAGAGGGAGGAGAGGGCTGTGAAAGATGCTGAGGTGGGATTGTCCAGATGGATCAGGGGGAGAGTGAGGGGGGAGGAGGAAGAGACCAACTCCTAAACCTGGTGAAATAAGGAAGTTAGGAGAATACTTTGGGGAAAAGAGTGAATTTTCTTTTGGATGTGTTGAGTTTCAGGTACCTATGGGACATCTAGGGGAGCTGTCCCCCAGGTGTTTGGAGACAGGACGGGAGCCCACGAGTGAGATGAGGGACTGACATTTTTAAAGCATTTATACGGTGCCTGCTACGTGCCAGGGCCTGTACTAAGTGGTTTGTAAATATTCTCTCATTCGATCCTCACAACAACCCAGCAGGGCAGCTGCTGTTATTACATTTTACAGTTAAGGAAACTGAGGCAGACCGATACTAAGCATTGTGCCCAGGGTTGCAATAGCTAATAAGTGTCTGAGGTGGGTATTTGAATTCAGGTCTTCCGACTGAGCTCTATCCAAGGAGCTGCCGCTGATAGGTAGATGTGATTGTTGGATCCTTGGGAACTGATGAGATCTCTAAGCCCCAAGGCTTCTCTGTCCCCTACAAACCAGCCTTTGAGCATGTGATTCCTGCCTCTCCCCCAGGATCCTCTGAGCCCATCTTGACTGTAACTAGGGGAGGGCAGCTGAGCCATAGTCTCGGGTACCAAGTTGATCATTCTTGCAGTCCTAGAGCAGCCAGAAATAATAGAGCTTAGTGCCTAGTTAACAAGAATAATTAGTAAAGATGGGGACCTACCGAATGACAAGCTGGTGTGAGCTCCTCCCCAGCAACAGGCTGGAGCTGGTATCCGGGGGTCTCTCTCCTCCCAATGGTGGCCTCATCCTAGTCTCCCTAGGTCTTTGTGCCCCATCCCCCATCAGAGAATGGGCTTCCCCTTATGTAAAAATTGCTAGCTCTGGTTCTGATCGAGGTGAAAGGTGTTGCCTTTACTTTCTAGCCCAGGGGTTCACAAGTTATTGAGGCGATTCTGACACTGGGCCCAGGACATTGGCCACACAGCAGTCCCTGGGCAAATGGACATTGGGCTTCCTTTGGGACAAGACCTCCCACCCTAAACCAGCACTCTTGAGCCGTGGGGGCAGGAGCTTCTCTCGGGGCCCCTGCTGCTATCTGATTTCTATGTCCTTATTCCACGGAGAGCTAGAAGGAGGCGGCAAGAAGAGCCCTGGGTTCAGATCCTGCCTGGGCCACCTTGGGCAGTGACCTCTGGGCTTTCTTTTTTTGTACAACAAGGGGACAGACTTTCCATTCCTGGAGCTGTGATGCTGAAGGCGACTGAGCCCTGCTGGCCAACGTCTCTTTCCACCACTTAGATCCCGATGCTCACTGGCAGCCACCGTGTGCAGCTTTATCTCCCTGCCTTTCCCTCCGTGCTTTCTGGGCTCCCCTTCATGACCCAATGGCAAGAAGAAACTGAAGTCCATAGAGGCCAAGTGACTTCTCCAGGGTCACTCAGCTGATCAGTGTCTGAGGTCTGCCCCTCCCGCCAGCCTCTGTTCTGGGCCTGGGTCTCTGCCTGGAACGCCTTCCTTCCTTGTGAATTTCTGCTCTTTCCTTAGAGCCCAGATACACTCTCCATCAGATCTCTCACAATGCGTTGTTTTGTGAGTCTGTGATGCACCGGTCGTGTTTTCATTGTTGTTTAGTGATTTTTGAGTCATATCCAACTCTCCATGACCCCAGTGGAGGCTTTCTTGGCAGAGACACCAAAGTGGTCCTTCTCATTTTACAGATGAGGCAAATAGGGTGAAGTGACTTGGCCAGGGTCACACAGCTAGGAAGGCCAGGAGGAAGGTCTGAGGCCAGATTTGAACTCGGGAAGATGAGTCTTCCCAACTCCAGGCCTGGTGCTCTGTGCACTATGGCACCACCTAGCGGCCCCATCGTGTCGTGCACCAAAGTTCTCCTGGTTTGTGTCTTTAAGCCCCCCAAGAGCAGGGACCAGATCCCATTTAAACTTTGCCCATCACCACGGCCTGATTCCCTCTGTGGATCAGGCCCAGTCACTTGTGTACAGTGGCTGGCCTGCTGTCTCCTCCATCAGGCTGTGAGTCCTTGAAAGCAGGGCTGGTCTTCTACCTGTCTTTGTATCCCAACCACTTAACACAGTGCCCGGCACACAGGTGCTTAATAAATGTTTATTGACTCACTGACTGATACGGTGCTCTATGCACGGAGGATTTTAATAAGTTTGTTGCTACTGTTAACACAGCCAGGCATCTTTCTAGGTGGGCAGCCCTGTCAGCATGTCCTCCACACCCTGGCCCGGAGTGCCCTTTCTCAGCGAGCAGTGACTGATAAGCACTAAGGCTTCTCTGGGATAAGCCAGTATCCAGGGGAAGGGTTTTTGCCTGGACCCATCAGAGATGCTGAGAGGCCAGGGCAGACTGTGGTGGTAGGGAAAGACTTTTGTTTGGTGCTTCTGAGCTGGGCCCCCTTCCCTTATCTTCCAAGGTCCTGCTTATGACTGGGTAGCGCCATCTTCCCACGATGGCCAATGCCCTCCTCCCCATTCTCCCCAGGAGGAGCCGCCTTGCTCCTGGGTTGTGGTACAGAGCTCCAGGCAAAGGCTGTTGTGGGCTCAGAGCCTTGGAGTCCTCAAACACCCACACATCTGGCTGTACATCTTCACTGCCGGCCAGCTGTGACTTCTTCCTGGCTCTCTTCTTCTTGCCTCCACCAACCTTTCCCCTAAACCAGTCGGCCTGCCCTTGATTTATCTGGGACTGAAAGCAGCCATGGAGCTTTCCAGGAAAGGGAACATGCCCCAGAAACCTCCCCTTCCCTTCAGAACTCTTTACGGAAGGGGAAAATGTTGCAGATCGTGTCTGGTGAGAGCAATCGCTGCTTTTCCCAGGAAAGAAAAAAGCCACCCATGGAGCAGGGGTTCTCTACAGTGCACCTTCCTCCTTGGTCCTGCTTTACCCAGCTGGAATGGCTGCTGATGCTGGGCACACACGCACAGCCACACCCATGGAGGTGATTGGTCTTCCTAAGTACACACCTTGTGTTTGCCTGCTCACCCATGTAGATTGAGGGAGGCTCTCAAAGGTCACATAGTCTCAGTACTGGGACTGCCTCTGGACCACAGACTCTCCCCCAGCTTGACCCCCTGGGGCCATCACTGGTACCTCCTACCCCAGGAGGACAGAGCCATGCTTGGTTGTTGAAGTGTGCTCCTAGAAAGACTCAGAGCCCACAGCAGGGACACTGAGTCTTGGGTTAGGGAATGTGGTTTCTGTCCTTCAGCAGAACAATCACAGACTTGGAGAAAGACCCCAGGACTACCCCAGATTCTCTTCCTCCATACCCCACTTACGGAGAGAAACGGACTTTATCTTGAGAAGGAGTGAGCTCTCCCCTTTGGCAGTGACCACCTTGGGGTCACTGTCCTTCCCCAACCCTTTGTTTTCAGCCTGGTGTTTCAGGGGCTCAGGTGGATCACTTGCCCTGTGCGGGGTGGGCCAAGGGGTCTCCCACAGGAGGTGCCAGTCCAGGGGCCAGGATGAAGCCCTGCAGGTCCTGAGACCTGTTACCCCTCTCTGGGACTCTAGCCAGCATGGAGATCCTAGAACCCAAGACCCAAAGCTGGGAACACTTTGGAGACCTTCATTTTACAGGGGAGTATTCTGACCCAGGGGGTCAGTGAAGTGACTTGGCTGAGGTCACAAAAGGCATGAGGGGCTGCATGAAGGCCACCAGTGGGCAGGCCTTCCTAGGCTGTAGTTGGGGAGGGCTGATGCCCTGCTGGCCCAGCAAGAGCCAGGGGAGGGTCCCCGTGGCTGCCTCTCCCTCAGGTTGCTGCTAGCTGTGCCTGCTCTCTCCACCATGTAACCCTCACTGGTGGGGTTCCCCTCCCAGTCAGCAAGGATGCTAAGAAACTAAAGTGGGGTCACAGGAAGAGGGGAGCAGCGAATGAGGGAGGGAAGTGGGTGTGGGTGACAAGAAGCTGGGAATATGTGGGATGGTGTGTGGTGTCTGGGGGCCTTTGCCAGAGGCAACACATCTGTGGGGCGACAGCCAATCCCTCCTGTCCCACTGATCTGCAGACCCAGATGTAGAAAAAGTCTGCAGGAATGGCCCAGAGTTTGGTCCTGGCTTGTGACTTCACTCCCATGGAGGAAACCCTCTGCCTGTGAGAACAGGGTGTGTGGGTAACAGCCAGTACAGAAAAGAGTGAGGCTTGGCCCCATGCCTACCTGCCCTCTGTCCCCAACACCACACTCCTCTCAAGCCTCCAATAGCATCTCTTAACTTCTGTTCCTTTTAAGCCCACTTCCATCCACACCCAAATGGCGTGAGCAAGAAGGTTCCCTTCCAGGGTCAGAACCGGGTCCTAGCCCTGCTGGTGTAGCTGCAGAGAATGAGCCTTTCATTCCACCTGCTGTCCTTGTTCACATCTGCATCTGAGAAGCCCCTTTGCTGCCAGGGGGTCTCCTGGGCACCTCAGCATGGCAGGTGCTGGAATTGGTGCTGGGGATTAGCCTCTTCGGCTGGCCAGGGAAGAAAGGGAGGGAGCCTTACCAAGAAAGAGACTGAGGCCCAGGGCTTCTCCAAGGTCACAGCGCAAGGAATGTGGCCTCGGGGACATCTGAAGGAGGTGGGGACCTTGGAGAAGGTCCAGCTTGTCTGAGGAAAGGGCTTAATAAAGTTAGTTATAACCTAGGGATGGCTCAGATATCTACTGCTCCATGCCAGGGGCACGCTGATGCTGATGCTGATGGTGAAGGGTGGGGCTGCTAAGTGGCTGAGAAACCGAAGGGCCTGGGAGGAGGGACTTGGGTGGTTTCAGTCAGGGGAGACAGTCTCCGGAGACTGGCAGAGAATCTCTGGCCTACGAAGTCAGCGACAGGATGGTTTTAAATGAGAACCACGAGGACTAAGGAAGAAGCAGAGAAGCTGCCCTGTTCCCCCTTCCACCCACACCTGGATTTCTGGGGAGCAGTCCAGGTACAGTGGGCCAAGACATTCCTTGGGGTATAGGCTTTCACACTTAGTACTGGAAGTGACTTAGAATTTACTTTCAGCTTTGTTCATTCAAGGATTCAATGCACATTTATTAAGCACCTACTGTTTACCAGACATTGTGGTGGGTGATGAGGATGGATACGAGCACCAAAATGAGAAACTTCTACCCCTGAGGAGCTTACACTGGGGGTTTATTGTTCAGTCTTTTCAGTCGTGTCCAATTCTTCGGGACCCCTTTTTGGGGTTTTGTTACACATACTGGAGTGGTTTGCCATTTCTTTCTCTAGTTCATTTTACAGATGAGGAAACTGAGGCAAACAGGGTGACGTGACTTGCCCAGGATCACACAGCTAGTAAGCGTCTAAGGCCAGATTTGAACTCAAGTCTTCCTGACTCCAGGCCTGGTGCTCTATCTGCTGTGGCACCCAGCTATATCCAAACTGAGCCTTGGAGGATTCTGGGAATTCTAAGAGACCAAAATGAAGAAATGGGGGAGAGCCAGGGCAAAGGCACAGGACTTGGAACATTAAATTTGGGGATGGGGATGTATACACTGCATACACTGTCCCCCTGCAGGGGAGCTGGCTGTCCAGGCATGCGAGCCCCTGACTTGAGTCACATTCAGGCAATCCTCAAGAGTCTTGAAAGGGGCTGGTCGTATTGAGCCTGGAGAAAAGATGCTTTAGGGGACACTTGACACGTGCCTTCAAGACTGTGAAGGGCTGCCTTGTGAAAGAGGGTAAGATGTGTTCTGCTTGACTTCTCTGGGCAGAAACGTTAGTGAGCAAAATTCACAGAAGCAAATTTCAGGGGAAACTTCACAAATAATCACAGCTGTAGAAAAGTGGAGTGGGCTACCTTGGCAGGTGGTGGGTGGGATTCTCCACATTGGAGGTCTTCAGTCTGAGGGTGGGTAACTGGCAAAAATGGATACTCAGAATTGGAGGGGACCTGAGAGAGCCTCCTCCAAGAACCCTCCCTGGCCAGCCTTTGCTTGCAGACTGGTGAAGGTGAACACATTCCTTCTTGGGGCAGTCCATTTTACTTGAGGTCACTTCTGACTGTTAGGAAGCTTTCCTTGCATAAAGCCAACACGTGCCTCTCTAAGACAGCCAACCCCTTGGGTAGATGGCAGTGGAGGGCTGGTGGTGGAGCCATTCACAGGCAGGAAGAGGGAACGTTCTAAGTGCTGCTGGCCACCCTACTAGAGAAAGGACAGTGGGGGACGTGTCTCCATGACCGAGAGCAGTCAGGATGGGATCGGCGATGCCCACTGAGAACCGCAGCGCAGAAGTGCCCCTGAGCAGACCATCAACATCTTTGTACACCTTGGCATCCTTAGCAGTAGCTGTGAGACCCAGTGTCTCAATAACAATTATTAATGGAAAATTCTGCAGTTATAGGAAGACCGTCTCCTTCCATGTTGTATTTCCGTGGAGAGCACAGTATATATCACCCATGGCACGGCCTCTCCCATCACATGGGACTGGACCCCAAGAGGGTCATTATCTCTTGCACTATCTCCACCTGGACTTACTCCAGGAAAATCTCCCACAATACTTCATGGTGTATTTACATTACGGCAGCTAGGAGGTGCAGTGGATAGACCACTGGACCTGATGTCAGCAAGACAAATCTTCCCAAATTTAAATCTGGCCTCAGATATTTACTAACTGTGACCCCAGGCAAGTCACCTCACCCTGTTTGCCTCAGTTTCCTCATCTGCCAAATGAACTGGAGAAGGAAATGGCAAACCCCTCCAGTATCTTTGCGAAGAAAACTCCAAATGGGGTCGTGAAAAGTCAGGCATGATTGCCAAACAACTGAAGAACAAATATTTACATTTAGAGTTCCTAGAAGCAGCCCTGAAGGGCACCCCTAGCTCCCATGCACAAGGGAACTCAAGCATGTTGGGGTTGGGACAGACTTTATTTCACAGAATCACAGTATGAGAATTGGAATGGAGGGTCCGCAGTAGCCACCTAGTTCAACCCATTCAGTGAAGGAGTCCCTACCGCCACATGGCAGATGAGTGGTCACCAACATGGGACTCACAGGCACCCCCAGATAAAGAAATCCAAACTACACATAAAGCCCATCAACTGCCCCAAAGGTAAGTGACCTGGGAGTTGCTCTTAGAATAAGCTACTGACATTTGGTAAGTGAAGCTGTCACCCAAAAACATGAATGCCCCATAACTCTCACTATGGTTTGGGCTCACAAACACGTACTTTGGGGCTGCAGAACAAACAAGGTGACAGCACCATTGAGATCTGCACTCTGCTTCCTGTTAATGAGTCTCACCAGTGCCCTGGGCAAAAGGGGAAGAACCATGTGTGGTGTCTGATGGTACAATCCCTCCATTTCACCAACATGAGAGGGAAAAGGACTTGTCCAAGATCATTCCAGCCAGCAGTGGCAGAGCCTTGGCTGCCCTCCTGATGTTCATTTCACAGCGAGCCTCAGATCAATTGAGGACATGAGAGATGGAGGCCACAGCAGGAGAGGGTGCAGGCTCATCCTGGGGATGCCATTGAGGTCACTTTCTCTGTTGGTTCTCCACTGAGTGGCTGCTGCTGCCTGCAAGTTCTCCTCAGACTTTGAGCTGCGAGGGCCTCTTCCTCAAAGGGTTGGTTACAGTTCTTTTGTGAGATAGGCCATAGTCTGAGGGTCCATGTCAGCTCATGGGTGAGTTTCATAGCTGAGTCAGCTCCTATTTTCCTGCCTTTACCTTCTCTAACACCAGCTGCTTCAGGCCAGCCTGATTTTTGGCTTGGGGTGAATCGGCTTTTCACTTTCCATCATGGCCCTGGCTGTGAGTGCCAGGACTATCAAATTACCCTGGAGCTTCACTGGAGGAGGCAGAGTAGACCTAGTGGTCTTTGCCCAAGACACCTCGTGCCCAAATTGCTCTTCTGTCGACAGGACAAAGCAACTAAAGGAATGAAAACCCAGACAAGCTAGGACAGCCCAGGAATGATGCCCCATTGTGGTCTGGCCAGTCCTGCCCTCTGAAGGTAGGGCCAGGATCATCCCTGTTACACCTTCCCTTGCTGGGCCTGCACACCTGATTTCTCAGGACTCCTGGGTAGGTACAAAGCAGCTGGGTTCTGAATCCAAGCATCTACAAGGAAGGGAGTCCTAGAGATCTCTATGGGAATGTTGCTTACATCTCCATCCATCTCTGAAAGAAGAGAAGCTGTAGGAGTGTGGGCCATCGTCCTGGTGAAGGACTGGGAACCGGCCTCCAGTGCACTGAGTCTCTTTACATTAAATTTCCCAGAGAGTGGATCGCTGCTGATTAGAGAAATGCAAATCAAAACAACTCTTAGATACCACATCTCTCCTGTCAGATTGGCTAAAATAACAAATCAGGAGAATGATAAGTGCTGGAAAGGATGTGGGGAAATTGGAACATTGTTGCATTGCTGGTGGAGTTGTGAGCTGATCCAGCCATTTTGGAGGGCGGTTTGGAACTATGCCCAAAGGGCTATAGAAATGTTCATACCCTTTGACCCAGCAATACCACTTCTAGGGTTGTATCCCAAAGAAATCACGCAAGCGGGAAAAGGACCCATATGTACAAGAATATTTATAGCGGCTCTCTTTGTGGTAGCCAAGAATTGGAAATCAGAGGGATGCCCATCAATTGGGGAATGACTGAACAAGCTGTGGTATATGAAGGTGATGGAATACTACTGTGCCATAAGAAATGGGGATGATGCAGACTTCATAACAACCTGGAAAAACCTACACGACATAATGCTGAGTGAGCGGAGCAAAGCCAGGAGAACGTTGTGCACAGCCACAGATATATGGATTCCCTGAGGACCAACCCTGACATACTGCGCTTTTCTCAGCAACCTAAGGGGCAAGGACAACTCCAGGGGACTCACGATGGAGAATGCTATCTTCATCGAGACAAAGAACTGCGAAGTTTGAATACAGACTGAGGCACACTACATGCTCGCCTTTTCTGCTTCTCTTTTGTTTTTGTTTTTGGGTTTTTTTTTTTTTGGTTCTGTTTCTTCTTTCTCATGATTCATTCCATTGGTCAAAATTCTTCTCCATGACTTGACTAGTGCATAAATTAATTCAATGCGAAGTTATACATGACAGTTATATGAGACTTCATGCCGTCTAGGGGAGGGAGGGGAGAAAAACTGGAACTCAAAACTATGTAGAACCGTGCGTGGTAAACTAAAAATAAATAAGGAAATTTATAAAAAAAAAAAATTTCCCAGAGAGCACTGTAGGGATCATTGTCGCATTTTAAGATGAGGACACTGAGGCTCAGAAAGGGCACAAGCTTTGTCCATAGTCACCCAGCTAGTAAATGACAAAGGAAAAACAAGCCCCCGTGCTTTTCCTCATTCTCCTTGCTATCTCTGCAGCCTTGGACACTGTCAATGACCCTCTCCTCCTTGATACTCTCTTCTCTACTTGGGTTTTCAGGACACTGCTCTCTTCTGGTTCTTCTCCTATCTCTCTGATGGCTCCTTCTCAGCCTCCTTGCTGAATCCTGCCCTCTAGATTGCATCCTCAGGGTTCTGACCTGGGCCCTCTTCTTCCTCTGTCCTACTTTACTTGGAAATCTCATCACCTCCTATAGATTTAATTACCATCTTTATGCTGATGATTCTCAGATCTACCCTTTGGCCCCAGTCTCTCTGCTGGCCTCCAATCTCCCATCCCCAACTGCCTTTCAGACTCCCAGACTGGACGTCCAGCAGACATCTTAAACTCGGTATATCCAAAAGAGAATTCACCATCTTTCCTCCTAACCCCTTCCTCACCCTCCTAACCTTCCTTATTACTGTAGAGAGCAACACCATTGTCCCAGTCCCTCAGGCTCCTGACCTAGCCATTATCCCGACTCCTCACTATCTCTTCCTATATCCACACTTAAGTCAGGAGGACCAGAGTTCAAATCTGGCCTCAGATACCTATTAGCTGTGTGACCCTAGGTAAGTCACTTAACCCTGTTTGACTCAGTTTCCTTATCTGTATAATGAGCTGTAGAAAGAAATGGCAGATCATGCCGGTATGTTTACTAAGAAAACCTAAATGGGGTTCAAGGAGAGTTGGACACTACTGAAACAACAACAACAACGAAGGAAGGGGAAGTTGCTTGGTCAGGAAAGTAACTAAAAATAGAAGAAAACAAAAATCAGGCCACCTAATGAAATGAGGCCTCCCCTGCCCCAAAAGTACAAACTTCTCAGTGTTTTGTGGATCTAATGAAGTTCCTTTAACTCTAAATGACACCTTCTCAAGCCTCTGCACCTTCTGATATTGATCCATAGAAATTAAGCACTTACAGATTATATATGTGATGAATACAGAGAAGTATGGAAAGATCTATTTGAACTGATACAAAACAAAGTAAGCAGAGCCAAGAAAAATGATACAAAAACAACGTAAATGGAAAGAACTGCCGATCAAAAAATCAAAAGTGAATTTAACAAAATTATAAAGCTCAAGCATGACTCAACTTAAGGGACAGAAGACCCCCTCAGCCTGTGTCTTCATGGAGCTGGGGTCCGCAGATGCTAAAACACTCCACATTTTTGGACTTCAATGTATAGATCAGTTATGCTGATTTTCTTCTTTTAAAAATGTTTTTGTTACCATGATGATGTAAAGAAATAATACATTAATTAAAACTAATTTTCTAAAAAAAAATCCACCCTACCCTCAAGAATACAGTCAGCTTTATTTGATAAATTATCCTTGCTTGTAAACCTCTATCTTTTGCTTTTGGAATTATATCACAAGCTGCTCCTCTCCTTTAAAATGGTAGCTGTTAAGTCTTCTGTAGTCTTCCTTGTGGCTCCTTAGGACTTGAACTCTTTATGACTACTTGCAGGATTTTTTCTTGGACTTCGAAGCTCTGGATTTTGCCTGACATTCCTAGGAGTTTTCATGTTTTTTTTTCAGGAGGTGATTGGCAGAGTCTTTCTCATTTCACTTTCCACCGCTCTGGTTCTCATATGTCTAGTTTCTTGAAATATATGTAGGCATTTTTATGGTTGAGGTAAGGCCAATGATTCTTAGAGTCTCTCTCTTTGACTTGTTTTCCAAATAAGTTGCTTTTGAAAGGAAATTATCTTACATTTCCTGTTATTTTTTCAGGGTTTTTTTTTTTTAACTTTGTTGTATTTTTAGTAGTCTCATGAAGTCAGTTCTCTATCTGACCCAGTCTGTCAGGGAGTCCATTACCTGAGTAAGGTTTTGTACCTTCTGTGTTAAGCTGTTTCTTATCCTTCCAATTTTCTCTAGAGCTTTCATTTAACATTTATATGATCATTTTCCCACTCTTGTTTCTTCTAGGAATCCCAGTAAAGTTTGTGGCAATCTGTAAATTTGAGGCTTTGTTTGTAGATAACATGGAGTTATTTTCATTTTCTGGATTCACTTCTTGAACATCTTTGGCTGTATATTTCTTAATCATCTTTTTCTTCTGTTTATTCATTTTCCCAGCCTTATTTATTGAATTGGAACTTTGTACCAGGGCCAGGCTCTGTGCAGTTCCGGAATGAATAATCAGGCCTACTTTGATACTAATCTGTAACTTCTGGATTCTGGGTAATATAAGTCGGATGTGTTTTACACCCACCTCAGCAGTAGCTGGTGAAAACACTACACTGGGGTAGTCTATCTATGTGGAGTGTTTTGATCCATCCTGGGCCCTTATGGTTGGAGCTCCACAAGCTTTTGAGGTCATTTGGGATCAGAATAACACAGATGCCCTTGGCTACATTCTTCTCTGGGCTCCTATCTCTCTGCCCCCAGCACACAACTTTAGGCCCCAGACCCCCTGGCCCATGTGCTGGGAAGCCTTGATGTACTGAGCTCCCCAGTCAGGCTATTCTGGCTGGACCCCTTCCCTAAGGCCCAAAGGCTTCCCAGACTGTCTTTTTGTGCAGACCTAGACTGTCCCAAAGTACTTACTGTATAGTTTATCCTTGGATTTCACCATCCTTCAGGGTTTCGTTGTTTTAACCACTGCCAGAGTAGTTGTGGGAGAGCTGGGCTATTCTGACTCCAGTTTTGCCTGTTGGATCCCTGACTCCCTTTGATGGCTCAAGGGCCAAATCCTGCACAAGGTCACTCCTGAGCCTCAGCCCCCTTCCGCAGACTGCGAGTGCTCTTCAATCCTCTGTCACTGAAACTATATTCTATTTGCTATTCTGTGTCTACGTTGTTTTTTTCTAATAGAATGTAAACTGCTTGAGGGAAGGGACGATTTCATTTTTGTCCTCCTATGTCTGGCACACAGTAGGCACTTAATAAGCATCTGTTGAATTCTCAAAGGCAGATGTGGGAGAACGCATCTCTGCACAGAAAGGAAGACTGACCCCAGTGACCCACCCAGCCCACAACATACTCCCATGAAGAACTTTGGTTGAACTTATTTCTTATCTTATGGCTGGGGTTGAACTCAAAATTTTGAGTTCAACCCAAGCCACATTTTGGCAGCTAGAGGGCACCATAGTGCACAGAGTACCAGGCCTGGAGTCAAGAAGATTCACCTTCCTGAGGTCAAATCTGGCCTCAGACACTTACTTGTGTGACCCTGGGCAAGTCACTTCACCCTGTTTGCCTCCGTTTCATCATCTGTAAAATGAGCTGGAGGAGGAAAGGGCAAACCACTCCAGGATCTTTGCCAAGAAACCCCCAAATAGGGTCATGGAGGGTTGAACACAACTGAACAACAAGTATTTTAAAACCATGTAAAAATAAATTGTGTAATTCATCTAATTAGTAGAGTCATGGGAACTTTAAATAAACTTTAAAATGTTTTTAATTATGTGTTTATTACAAAAATTACAATCTTAAAAACGTTTCAAATAAGAAACAGCTTTATAATACATTTCTTCCTGATGCTAGAGAATCTCTCTGAATTCACCAGATGATTTAGAATATTGCAAACATCAGGAGAGGCAGTGCAATGTAGAGGACACAGTGCTGGACTTGGGAGTCTGGAAGATCTGGGTTCTATGCTGACATCACTACCTATGTGCCCAGGGGCCTGCCCTTAACTTCTCTGTACCTCAGGTCACTATGTGAAATGACGTTAGAGAGGGGTTGCACGCTGCATCTGTGGGGTGAGTACCCACACCAATGAAAGTCACAAGTCCTTGAAAACAGACTATTGCCTTGTTGATAACTGGGTTCATTCAATCTCATGCTGGAAGAGGCCACAGGGGTCATCCTGTCCAGCTGATTCCTGAACAAGAATCTCCTCTACAACATCTGTGACAAGCCATGTCCAAGTGAAGACCTCCTTGGAGGGTACCTTGCTGCACTCTTCGCCAGCTCCCATCACGAAGCACGAGTCAAAATCAATCTCTCTGGCTTCTGCCCAATGCTACATTCAAAGGTAGGTCCATTCCCTTCTCCATGAAACTTAAGCCTCGCCTCGCTCCCAGCTGTCATGTCACTGTGCTCCTCCACGTACTTGGTATGCATTAGCTGTGCTTGGGCTCCACACAGACATCAGTCCCTTGAGGGCAGGGGCCAGGTTTGCTGTCTTTTTATCCCCAGGGTCCAGCACAGTGTCCTGCACAAACTGGGTGCTTAATGTTTGCTGAACTATGACCTGTTTCTGATAAAATCCTTCAGGCTCTGAGTGACCAATGCTCACCTGTACAATAAATGCCAAGAAGGCTCTACCCTGCTCCTCATTTTAAAAATCCAGAGTTTCCCTTTTCCCTTTACCAGGTACCGTATTTCCCCATGTATAAGATGCACCTTTTAAAAAAAAAAAAATTGGGGGTCTAAAAACTGGGTGCGTCTTATACAGTGGTTGCAGATTTTTTTACTTGCATTTCCCGCTTTTTCGTGCTTGTCTTTGTGCTCATTGTTTCGCTTTTGTTACCGGTATATTAAGTTATGTTTTGCCACATTCTGTCCAGAAATGGCTCAGAAAAGATTTTCGTACAGTGCTGAATTCAAGTTAAAAGTGATCCAGTTTGCAAAAGTGAATGGAAGTCGTGCTGCTGAATGTAAGTTTGGTCCTCCTCCAGCTGAGAAAACAATCCGAGACTGGCTACAGGAAGAAGAAACCCTACTGAGAACGCCACGGCAGAAGAAGGCCATGAGAGGCAAGTCAGCAAAATGGCCTGATGTAGAGGGAATTGAAGATACGGATTGAAGAGCAAAGGGCAATTGGAATTCCTGTGCCCACAAATATGGTTCAGCATGAGGCAAGAAGGATTGCTGATGAAAAAGAAGTGACTGATTTCAAAGGAGGACACAACTGGTGCTTCGGGTTCATGAAACGGAATGGACTAAGTGTGCGCACATGCACCAGACTTGCCCAAAAGATGCCTGAAAACTGTGAGCAGATGAATAAAACTGGACTTCACTAACTTTATGTAATACCTTTTTTTTTTTTCAAATTTTGGGCCCCAAAATTAAGGTGCGTCTTATACATGGGGACATACGGTATGTTCTCCAGAAGCTCTCTGAGAAGACCAACATTGGCCAATTCTTTCAGAACCCTAAGAGGCAGCCTGCCTGGGCCGCATGACTCAGCCTCACTGTGGGAAGCCTAGGGTCCTGTTTCCATCTCCCTACCCATCTTGGGTTTCAACTCCCTTTTGATCATTTTGCTTCTCTTTTCTAGTCCAAAGGTACTTCTTGACATAGAAAACAGAAGTCCCTTTGGAGCCCCTCTGCCCTCTCTCTGCCGCCCGTTGTTCTTGGCTCAGCCTCTCGTTGCTAACATAGCTATAAGCATGCAGTACAGCCAATCCTTGCTGCCCCTCAGTCTGGGCTGCCGTGATCGGGGGCCATCCTTGGCCTAACCCTAAGCCCTTCTGCTTCCTTTACCCGTTATAGGAGAGGGCAGTGAAAGGAGTATGGGATGTGGGGCTTCATTACTTATGAGACTAATGAGTTGGTTTTCTCATTTGTACAATGACTTCTCTAAGGTCCTTTCCAGCACTAAATCGCATCATCGGTGAACAGATCCAATTCTCAATCCAAGATTCTCCCCAAGTTCCCAGTGACTTTCCTGCCTCGGGCAGTGAGCTCAAGTCCTGAACCCTGGCACCTTTGGGCGGGGTAGGGGAGGAACTTTCCCACAAACCTGAGGTTTTTCTATGAGAGGCTACGTCACTTGTCACCTTTTCACAGTCAAGTGCAATGAGGTTTCTATAAAGTCAACGTCTTGTAAAATCAGCAACATGGAGCTGAGGAGATGAGGTAGATAGACTGTGAGTGGGTCCAGTTGTGGGGCACCTGGGAGCGGGTGCTTCTCCTGAGGAAGGGCAGCAGGAGACTGGGCCTAACACTGCCATGAGAAGGCCTGGGTCCAGGATAATTCTGGTCAGCCCATGGCTGTGGCAGAGAGCAGTCTGGGCCACCTCAAGGGGCCTCAATGTTCATTACCTGAATGCTCTCACTTGGGACATTTCCAGTTACTTTTTCATCACTGCTGTGAAGGAGACCTACAAGGAACAGAGAACACCAGAGGTCAATGTGTCAAGGAATCTACAGATCTCCAAGGGTTTCTTACACTCCTGTTTTTATTATGGTAACAGCCCTGCCCGGCATGCAGAACCCTGCCCGGCATGCAGAACCCTGCCCCATCACCCAGACCTCTCCAGCTCTGCCACAGTCTTCATGTTATCCCAAAGTGGGGCAAACCGGGTGAAGGTAGGGGCCAAAGCCCTCACCTCACCCTAGGGTACAGACTACAGGAAGATGAAGACATAGATTCTGGAAATACCTAAGAAGGGCCTCAGGAAATACAAACTGAAATTCAGCTGGGAGGCATTTAATCCTTGGGGAGAAGGAAGCCGATGCCAGCTGAGCTCCCCCAGTAGCTGAAAGGCCATCTTTGTGCCACACTGGAGCCTTTGACCCCAGACCCATATCCTTTTCTATGCGTGACCAGTCTGGCTGGCCAGTGGACTTAGCAGCCAGCAAAGACAGTAGCTTCCACACCCCTGGGGATCAGCATTTCTGAGGCCAGGTCTTACAGTGGTACCCACAGCAGCATTCTGGCCCAAGATTATTAATGGTCTGATGACAGGCGATTTTATGCCTTGCCAGGTGAACTGGCAGTCAGCACCTCTTCTCTTCCAGGACCTACCTCGATGGCAGCATCTGTGGTCAGGAGACACTTGATTCTTGTGGCTCTTTCTAAAGCCCATGTCTCCTTGCAAACATAACTGTATGGCTAAGTTAGCCCAGAAACAAGGCACCGTCTATGTGTGAGGCTCAGTCTGCAACAAGGTCATCTGTGAGGCAGAGCTTTCTGTCCCATCCATGTGCCAAGCCCCACCCCTTCTCAGAATTCCCTTGTTAGAACACCTACCTCCTGTAGGAGCTGCCCCAATGTCTCCTGGCTCCGAATAGGCCTCCTACAAAGGGATGGGGAGTCAGGGGTGGGGGAGGTCAGGAAGTGACCTCACATCCCCCACACAATGCAGATCCCTGCAAGAGTAATGTGCTGGGGCTGTAGGACATGGGTTTGGGGGAGCTTCATCATGGTGTTTGGCTGCAGGCCTCCCCCCACCCCCTGCTCTGACACACCTCACCTACCTACAGACCTGGTCTTCTGTGGCCCCCAAATGAATCCCCCAGGCTCAGCCTGAACCCAGGCATGACGGTCCTCAAACAGGATCCCGCCTTTCTTGGAGCCTTTTTCATTTGGGATTGTCTGCCAGTGTGTGTCCTTTACTGGCAGGACCTGAGGCCCAAGCCAGGGTCCCCTGACCCCATGAGGTGGAGGAACAGTGAAGACCAAGGATAAGCCACTCAGGAGGCAGCAGGTCATGAGAACAGGGAGGACAGGTTGCCCCAAGGCACATGTACCTGTCTATCTGGGTTGCTATGATGATGGTGAAGTCTCCTTCTGTATCAGGCATGTAGGTGGAGGGCACGATCTTGTAGTTGCCCGTAGAGAGTCGACACAGGTGGCTTACTTCCTGTGCATAGCGATGAGGCACACAGCTGAGCAAGGGCTCGAGCTGGAGCAGGGAGGAAGCCCCCCGAGGCCAGCCACCCTCTGGCATCTAAGGAGAGGCAGAGAGAAGGCAGCCACCTTTGGGTTAAACTCCTCTGTGGGAAGGATTTATCCTTTATGATGATGGGTCTGCTGTTCACAAAACAGCCACTGCATCTCTCAGGGCTGAAATGTGCCTGGGAGGTGGTTTTGTATAAACTACTTCCAGCTGAAGCTTGGTAGAACCAAGGGATGCTTGCACCTGGAGCCTTTCTTATTCCTAAGCTTTATCAGGTTCTTTTCCCTGTACTCACCAAACCCATCTGGCCCCATGTGTTGTTCTGACGGACATGAGCTCCAACAGGAAGGAGCAGAATCAGCTTGGGAGCTGACTGCTGCCACAGGATCTGCTCCTGCAGAACGCTCAGGCTCTCAGGGAGGCCTGCAGAAGACACTGACAGGCTGTCTGGGGGAAGGGCTCATTTCTTATCTTTTCAAGGCAGACTTCCAAATCTGCATGTCCAGCCCTGACCTTCACATCCCCCCACCCCCGTCTGCCTGCAGGGCATCTCCCACGGAATGTGGGATACACGGATTACTGAACCACATCTAAGGTCTCCAGAGTTCATTAGCATTAGGAATATTTAAGCACCAGTTAATGGTGTGGGATAGCGAGAAGCTGGGTAGAACTAACATCACTTTGTGCATCTGTTCCTACCTTGGGCCCTTGTGACTGACGGGCTTGGTTTCCTTGGTTAGGCTTAGAACCGCCTTAAGGGCCTTGTCTGTCTTTTCCTATTCTGTGTCCCCCAAGCACACACAGAGTGTTCCCTAGCAAGCAGAGATTTTAATGCCGGCACTGAGGACACAATGACAAAAAGCAGCTGAGTCTGGATAGGGGGAGAAGAGATGTGCATGTAACATATACACAAAGGAGGGGGCGCCGAGGAGTGCAGGCATCAGGAAAGGCCTCATATAGGGGGATGCCTGTGGGATTCTACAAGGCAGACAGAAGGAGGGACAATGCTCCCAGGCTGGGGTCTTTGCAAAGGCCAGGTGGCCAGGAGCCTCTCAGGCTCCTGTCTCTCTGCTGACCCATCCACTCTGAGAAACTGAGGCCCAGACAAGTGTGACTTGCCCAAGGCAATCAGGTGGTGTCAGAGCCAGGATATGAATCCAGGTCTTCTGCCTGCCTCTAAATCCAGAATGCTTTTGTCAGTACTTCTCAAATACCAAGTCCAGAGGTATAGGTAAAGTCTAAGTTTCAAATGGGGAAATATGAAGTATCTAGAACCACCAGAGCAAACAATTACGTCCCATGAACCTAAAACCAAAACCAGTCTAGTTTTGTGGGAGGCAGTGCTGCTTGGCCAAGGCAGGATGCTCAAGATGAAGCCTGGCAAATGGGGACCCATGGCCCCAAGGACCCCTGGAATTCAGACCCACAGAGGGGAAGGGCCAGAGAGGCTCCCAAGCAGACACCCACAGCCTGGCTGAGCCCAACTCAGAATTCCAGACTGGCTTAGGCCTCTTAAGGGTTTCCTGGACTTGGGATAACCCACAGCAAGCCTGGTCTCCCCAGGTCCCTGGGCACTGTGATGACAAGCCAGCCAGAAGTCCTAGAACCAGACAAGCTGAGTGACTTGGCCCAGCACATTCATCCCCCTGACTCCAGGCCAGGCACAAAAGCCACTGCTGGGAAATCCTAACCTACAGGGATCCAAGAGAATGCTGCCAAATTCCTGGGCCCCTCTGGGGCTCTCCAGGAAATCTGTCTCCCACAACACTGTGGAATGGCTTTTCATGGTTGGGTCCGGCCCTCACCCAGACAGCACAACTCGGCCTGCTCTGATGAGCATTCCTGCTCTCTCTTCTGCCACGGCAGCCTAGGTCAGACACCTTGGGCCACACGCAGAGCAAGCCCAACAGACATAAAAACCCTGGGGGCCTCCAGAGGACGGAAAGCATACCTGGAAGATGTGGAAGCCAATTGGGTGAAACTCAGTGTTCTGGCAGTGCTGGCGCAACGTGACTCGGATGCTGCGGGGGCCCGTGCCCAGAGGGACAGAGAGAGGGAAGCAGGGATTGCTGGGATACGATGGAAAGTTCCTGCTGCCCCCCGCAGTGTGCCCACTTCTCCAGCAGCCCTTCAGCTGCACGGTCTCCCATTCCCCAGCAGGAAAGTCTTCACAGGGGGAGGCGCTACCAGAGGCTGGCTTGATTTCACTGCCCAGTGAGAGAGGAGGACCAAAGGGGAGAAGCATGAGAATGGAGGAGGCCGGCGGGGGTTGGGGGGAGTCTTCAGGGGTCTAACAGCTTCTTGAAGCACAATCAAGAGAGGCCCTGCAGAAAGGACACGGCCTGTTGACGACCCCAGGAAAGCTGCTCCTCTGCTCACCTCCCTGTCTAGCTAAGGGTCCTGAGGCCAAGAAGGGGAGCTGGCCAGGAGTCTTCCTTTGCTCCTCTCTCACCTGAGAGATATCTTGCCACTGGAAAACACTCGCAGCAGGAAGTGCCCAGCAGCGTCCTTCAGGAAGGTACTGGGGACCACCAAGTAGTAACCAGGAGAGAGGGTGCAGCGCAGGTGGACCTCCCGGTCATAAGTGTGGCAGGCTGTGCCCACCACAGGTGGGGCAGACAGGACCCCTGGCAGATTGACCCGCTTCTTCTCCACCTGTGGGATGTGATTAAAGAGAAAAATTCAGCCCCACTTGGCCCCTTGCCTCTTCGGTGGGGCCTTGCTTTGCTTCTCTTCTCTGGAAGTCACCCCAAAACACCAAGGTACCCAGGTCATTCATTCAATTGGGCAGATGAGGGGCTCAGGCCACAGAGAAGACCCTGCACCACCTGCCTAGAGGACTCTAGGAGGAACCAAGCTCCACCTGAAGTCAATGTGGCCAGGAGGCTGCCAGAACAGGGGGCATCATGGGAATTTACTGGAGTGGAAAGCAGACTTTATCTGGACAGAGAAGACACAGGGCCTAGGCCAAGGGCCTTCTATTAAGGATAGGAGATTCACAGCGTACTATGACCTCCAGAGCTCAAGAAAGAAACCCAGCTCTGGCAAAGGGTCCATTCTGAGAATGACTGAGGACAGCCAGCCTCCACTACAGTTTAGCACACAGAAGAATGATTAAGTGCAGTCACCACAGATTTACAACACTCGTAGAATCACAGAGAAGTCACAAGCCTCTCACAGTGGGGACTGGAGCACACGCTTGCCTGATTCCCTGCCAGCCCTCCCCCCCTCCCTCTGCAAGGCAGCTCCCACGGCTGAGGCCTTACAGGGATGATGAGCAATCCAGGGACCTCGTGGCCCGAGCATGTACTGTCTGGATTTCTGGGTTCAGGTGAGAGGAAATAAAGCTAATCAGAGAGGCACTGTGAAGTTATCCACCACCACTCACTTCTTGGGTCCTCACCTGGTCATCTCCTTGAGATGCCCCCTTCCTTTCCTATTGTTTTTACAAAGACAGTGGAGCCTTAGGGGCAGAAGCTTCCAAAGTACAGCCAGACCAGGTTGCCCAGGCTGCTTTATGCCCCAAAGGGCAGCTTTAGGTGGCTGGAGCCCAACAGGCTCGCCCCGGGTAACTGAAGGCTCCTCTTTACCAACCACGCATTGGGTGGCCTCAGGGACAGCCCTCCCTTTCCTCCCCTCCCTCAAACACAAAGTGAGAATGGTACAGGAGCTGTAGAAAGGAAAGCCAATCTAGTATTAGCACCCCCTGGGGCAACCAGGAACTGGACTGGCACACAGAAAAGGAGAAGAGTGTCATGACTTGTAGTTTCCAGTTCCTCAACAAACAGTGAGATCCAATGGCAACTGCTCCGAACCTGCCCCAGACACCCACCCCCCCAAACCAGGGGCCTGGCTCTTCTCCTCCCCCACAGCCTCTGCCCCCATGGATCTCACTGTCCTCTTGCCAGAACCTCCCCTGTAAATGGTAGCACATTCAGGGAGAGAGCCCTTCAGGGGCTCCCTACATCAGGTGCCTCAGGAGGCAGCTGAGTGGCAGGGCTCTGCCTGGTGATGCTGATGTGATGTTTACATCACATCTCTGGACACAGGACAGGCAGCTCTGGACAGCACATCAGACAGATATCATTTCTATTAGGTTTTGGAATGTTTCACAGAAGCACTTTTCATATTTATTACTTCCTCTTCTACTTTGGGCAAGCCGGATGCATTTAATTTTCTGAGTGCCATCAGTCAGGGCAAGCCACCCAGAAACAAGCTGGGGAGCACAGGGATAGTAAAAGCCTATAGCCTGGCATTTCAGATTTGGTCCTGTCAGCCCAGACCACCTTTGGCGAGCTCCCAGTGGTCCTCCCACCCCACCATCGATCTGTCAAGACCGCTGGACGCTGCTTAGGAAGTTCCCTCAGCGGGAGGCCTCTGGCTCTTTCCCTCGCTTCTCTCCTGTCTGGTTTTTACCTTCCACACGTGCAGTCCCACTGCTTGGTAATCCTTCCCTGGGAGGCCCTGTGGGCTCAGGGCTAGTCCGCTGCCTCTGCCTGGAGGTGGGGCCAGAAGCCTGCCCGCCCAGTCGGCCTGGCACATCCGGGGTCTCTGCAGGAGGGCAATGCACACCTCACTTGGTTCCAAGACCCTCAGCCAGAATTTGGGGTTGCTAGGGAAGCTGCTGTTGTTACGGCAACCTCCAGCAGAGCGCCCTTTGATCCAGGCCCCAGGCAGCTTCTGAGTGTGACGGAACACCTTTGCTAGGACGAAACACACAGAGCGAGTCAGCGTGGCGGAAACAAGCTGCTCAGCCCCTGCTTTCCTCGGTGCTCAGTTAAAGCTGGAAACTGCCCTAATGGCCCAAATAAGGTTTGCTTTCCCCAAGGAGTGTGAGACAATCTCATTCTTCCCTAAAGGAGAAGAGAATCTTCCTATGTTACAGAAGGAAAGTGGAGGCCCGGAAGGGAAGCTGAACCCGGATCTGCTCAGGATCCTACAACAAGGCCAAGGGAACCCAAGATAACTTAGGAGCTGCTTCTGATGCTCCCAAAGGTGCGTCAGCGAGGCCACTCTGAGGTGAGATGGGCTGACGCTACCTCCCTGGGGCCCTGGGCCTGAAAGCCTATTCCCCCTGATAGTCTGTCCCAGCCTCACCACCTACCAGTATAGAGGCTCTGCAGGTGGCCTTCCTCTGTAATTGGGTAGTTGATGGTGATCTCATCAAACTCCCTGATAAATTCCTCCTCTTCAATCCAAAATTCCCCTTCCTGGAGCTGGGACAAGAGTTCTGAAGCATCTGCTGGATCTAATTGGTTCCACCCTTCACCCCTGGAAGAAGAAATCCAAGCTAAATTAGTCTGACTGCAGAAGGGATGGTCCATTCACCAAGGTGGGGTGCGGTGGGGGTAAGGCCAACAAACATACCCACTAACAGCAAGAGGAAAAACCTACATCTTCCTCAAGAAAACCCCTCTTTCTCCAGGTCCTGGGAGTTCCCAGAATCTGATAACTTTTATGCCTTTGTGTACCCAAGTCCTTCTCATATGTCTTGGACTCTTTGAGGATAAAAAACCTGTCCTGGCACTCCTCAACACTACACCCCTCCAGCATCTCTGAGGGCCACCATGCTGCTCTTCTTCCTGACACAGGGGTTAAGATGCTGAATATGGCAGGAAGGAGACACTTGAGAACACCTGGGAGAGCCAAAACATCAGGCAGGTGGGTGAGTTGTGGGGTTTGGAGAGGGTGAGGGGTTTCAGTCTACATCAGCTTCTCCAGGGTGAGCAGGAGCCTGCACAGCAGGACTGGCCTGGCCTAGTTATATACACTGGGGAGAGACCCTGATTCAGAGCTAACCAACCAAAAGTCACAGCAAGGGCTGGGAGGATACTCAGCAACCATCTGGTCCACCCCTTTCACTTCATGGATGAGGACACAAATGCCAAGAGAAGGGACCCGACGTGGAGAGCCCTGCAGTGGTGAAAGCCCTGGGTTTAGAGTCCAAGGAGCTGAGGTGGAATCACAGCTCTGCTCTCAATGTGCCTTCATTTCCACATCAGTGAAATCCGGACGTTGGACCAGATAACTTCCAACCCCCTCCAGCCCTAAACCTAGGACTCTTCCGCCCAGGGATGAGCCAGGATGAGAACTCAGGTGTCCTTAAATTACTTCCTAGCTGGGCGACCCTGGGCACATCACATCAGCTCTATCTTCCTGTTTCCTTGTGTGAAATTGAGTTAATAGCAGCACCTGCCCCCAGGGCTGTTGTGAGAATCAGATGGGGTGATATTTATAAAGAACTCTGCAGACCCCAAGGTGCTCAGTCAAAGTGCTACCTCTGATTACTAGCAGCTCTTAATGAGCGGTCCTGGCACGGGGCCAGGTGACCACCTGCAGAGCAAAGGCCAGACAACCAAAGTGCCAGGACTGTCTGTATCACCATCACGGGACCTTAGGCAAACCATCTAGTGGACAACAGGAATCATACTGGCACTAATAACTTCACAAGGTTGTTGGCGGCAGATGATAAAGGGACAGATAAATATGGACTCCTCCTGAGCAGAGCTCTGGCAGTGAGGACCGTGTGGACCAGAAAGTGGGCAACCCAGACCTCACACACAAAACCACCCACCACCTCTTCCAAAAACCCAGGGCCAAGCTCATTTCTGCAGTGCACTGTGACTCCTGGGGCTGCCACAGCCCCTGCCCAGGCCACTCACTCCTCTCTCCAGGGCCCTCGCCAGCACCGCCGACCCCACGGGTTCAGAATCCGGAGCAACAGCACCTCCCTGCCTGAACTGCTGTGGAGCTCCCGCATGTCTGAGATGATGAAGGCATGAAACTCCCCTAATTCACTGGCACCTGCAGGAAGAGGAATGGCACAGTCACTGGGGGATGAGGGAGACAGGATCCTGCCCCAGCCAGCAAGTCCCAGCCCTGATGACACAGCCACCTTGAGAGCTCTGGTGGGACGTGCTGTGGGCACAGCCCAGGTGTTGCCAGCTTCACTTAACTGCTTTCTGTCTTTGTCATAAGGAAAGGCTCGCTCTGGGGAGGGACACAAAAAGCATTGACCAGGATGGCAAAACACAAGTCTTCAATGAGACTTTTGAAAGTTAAAAAATGCAAGTCCCTGTTGTTGTACAATGAGAACTCATTTCCTCTCTCTCCATGTAACTCTAAAAGGCTGGGTTTGGCAAGGCCTTGAAGAATGAGGTCAGGGCTGCAGCTCCAACAGGTCCCTGTTGTTGTATCTTGTTTAGTCAGTCAGTCGTGTCCAACTCTTCATGACCCATTTGGGGTTTCCTTGGCAAAGATCCGGGAGTGCTTTGCCATTTCCTTCTCTAGCCTCATTTGACAGATGAGTAAACTGAGGCAAGCAGGATGAAGTGACCTGCGCAGGGTCACACAGGTAGGAAGTGTCTGAGGTCACATTTGAACTCAGGAAGATGAACCTTCCTGTCTCCAGGCCTGGTGCTCTGTGCACTATGGTGCCACTCGGCTGCCCCAATGGATCCCTAGCCATTGGCCATTTCCCAGAAGTCCCTTCCCCAGGAACATAGCAGAGGAGTGATCTGGAGACATTTCTCTACCCTTTATTTCTTCTTCAGGAGGTTGACCGTGTGGACGGCACTGTGACTTCTAGTCACTGGGCAAACACACAGATATGAGTTTTCAAGTGTGTTAAAATGTGTAAAGGAAGACAAAGGGAAACTTCCAAGTCAAAACTCAAGACCATGAACATCCTGGACATGCTTGTGTGGATGACGAATCCCTGGAAATGGACGTGGTTAAGGCAGCACAAGAGGGGGCTCTCCAGCCTTGGAAGGGCTGAACGTCCGGCTTCACTTTAGAAACTGAAAACAAGATACACACTTAATCTTACTCTGGCAGTTTACAAATAGGTCTGTAAAGGCACTGATGTGAACAGTCCAATAAAGAGAGCCCTCAGTGGCAAGGATGGAGATAGAAGAGAGAGAAAATAGGGAGGAAGCACCCGGTGGAAGTGAAAACACTGAGTGAAAAAGGTGCCCCAGCTCAGAGAAGAGGGGTAAGAAGCCGAGAGTCTGCAGTGGCCAAGAAACACGCCATTAAGGGACAAGTGTGTGGAGGGAGAAGCACCCAAAAGGCAAAGACTTCACTTCTCCAGCGCCCCCCAGGACAGAGCTGGAGACTGGAGGAGACAAAGTTGGAAGAAAGAACAGTAACCGTTCTGGGAAGGGGCCTGAATACGACAAAGTGGACTCAACACAAGAGGACCTGTGTCACCTCAATGAAAATGTGGCTTACCTGGCCTGTATGTAGTTTATACTACGAAATTCCCCAAGTGAAAAGGTCATGTTTGTTCTCTGAACTGATTATGTGTGACTGATGACAAGCCTCAAGTGGCCACACCCCAGAGAAGAGGATGAGGAGCACACACCTATTGCCCAGGGCCAAGGCCTTTCAAGTATAAATCCTCCCTGTTCTCTGGTTTCCAGCAAAAAAAAGCTACCCTGAGATCCAGGATCCAGGATCAGATGAGGAAAGCAGCTTGGGGAAGGAAGCCTTCTGTTAGGGCGAGATGCCTCACCTCATCCTCAAGTTGTGCTAGAGGCTGAGGAGAGGAGCAGTGTGGCTTCTGAAAGCCTTGTGGGCTGGTGAGGGCTCTAAAGAGGAGAAGGGTCAGGACAGATGGGGCAGCTCCACCAGCAGTGTCCCAGCAGAAACCTGGGGACATTACCTTCCCTGGAGCTGAGCACTGAGCAGCTTATCACACACCGGTCCTTGAGGTGCAGCAGCTTCCGGAAGGTCCTCTGCTCCAAGCTGCTGTTAGCACTTGGCTTGTCCCCGTCTCTTCCAGAGTCCTTCAGGCTCCATCTTTCCGCCAGACCTCCGGTTAGATCCACCAAGGCATCCGCCACCTGCCCTGCCCACAGGTGTTCATAGGATCCATACACCCTAGGAAAGCATGATGGTGACGATGATGACAACGTGCATCTTGGCCCTACCACTAACCCCTATGACCTGAAGCCCTTGTTCACTCCCACAGGAGGGGAGGTACCAAGTCCTCTTCCTCCCTCACACTCCCCCAGGGAACCCTTCGTTCCTTCTCTTGGCTTCCTCCTCACCTCCTCGCCTCACCTCACCTCCCAACTCACTCTTGCTTTCAGCACAGCAATGGGCAATATCCTGGTCCCACTCCACTCACGCTCCCTCCATCGTTCCCTGTCTCTTTCTAGATACATGGTTACTAATACTTCTGTTAGCTTCCTACCTGCCCAGCTTCCATCAAGGTCAAGCCCCACTTTCCCAGCTAGCAAGCCCATCTGACCTAAGGAATGAGGTACAAATGCTTGTTTCTGACACAATCAACCTTGCCAAAAAATAAACCTAAGGCTGTTGGTTCATCTTGCTGTAGCTGACCTGTGAACTCATAAAGACTCACATGAGACAAAGTCCTATATAAAGATCAGCCATTATCATTAATACTGTTGCTGTGGGACAGAAACTCATCTCCACTGTTTGACAAAGATCTAGGTCAGGCCCAGGCACCCAAAGTCATTCCGATCACTAAGAATCCCCAATAGTGAGAAACAAGCAGACACAGCTTTCTCTAGACATATCCCTTTCAGATCAATACTGCTGGGGAGTTGATGCGGTTTGGAGAAACTGAAAAGGCAGAGGAAAGCTGGCCCTTCCTCTGGGGAGTTATGTCCTGAAATCCATCCCCCAAACAGATGGAGTAACAGATGCAGAGAGAAATCTTGCCACTCCTCCCTTCGGGGCTAACCCCGACCATCAGCTCTGGTCCCCAGGATCCTTATAGCTAAATGGGCTTCTGCTGCCGAGCAGAGGAGAGGGGCACCTAACCAAGGCAGCCCAGAGAGGCTCCAGTCTCCTCTCCCCCCACCCCTTCCGACAGGGCCCTGGGTGCTGGCACACGTACTTGGCGTACACCTTCTCCAGCAAGGGGAGCCAGAACACATCTTCTGTCTGACACTGGGAAAAGCACAGTCGCCCCCCAAGACAAGGTAGGCGGTCATCCACGGTCACCTCCACCCACTGTCCAAACTGCCACACCCGACAGGTAAAACACCCACGATATGCTAGATCTGGCCAGCTGGCTTGTCCTGGTGGAATCACCTGGCAGGGAGAGAAGGAGTCAGTGAGAAGTCATACCAGAGAAAACAGAGAAACATCCTGGGAGAAGCGACTATACACATGACTCTACCAGAGCTTGGCCATATACCGACCGTTCGTTCCAGACACACTTTCTTATGGCTCAGAGAGAGATGAATTCATTCCTCATTTTTAGGACATTGTTAAGTGTTTGGAGCTGTGATTTCATCAAATTGGGAAGTCCCAGTGTGGAAACTCCCTCTAGTGATACAGACTGGCCACTTGTCTGCATCTTCTGGTCTTAAAGAGCTGCCTGGGACACTGGAAAATTCATTTAATATGCCATGAAAATGAAAATGACTTCTCAGTCAAAGATTTCAGGGTCAGATGAAGTGAGCCAACAGCCAAGAGTCATCCTGTCAAAAATAAGCTCTAACCTGAACTGAGATCAAACACAACTTTTCCTGGCTGGTAAACCTGTCTTCGGACTCTAGTGGGCCAGCCCCTCTGAGCTGCTACATCCTAACTACATCGCTGCACTCACCGCTCTGTTTCAGGAATATTGGGCCAATGCCTGGCCCAACAGGTTACCTGGCAGATGCCTCGGGCAATGATGCAACCCAACGTCGGGGGTGAGGGGGTGGGGAGGGACAGGATGACTGTCACTGGACACTGTTGAAAATGTAAAACTCTGAGATGCCTCTGAAATCCTCAAAAGCCTATCTGTGCCAGCTAGGACCATGGACGATCTCCACTGGAGGTAACACCAAGAGTCTCTTCTGCATGCCACCCATAATCCCCTACAACTACAGCAGCAGGCAGGGACGTTTCCCCAGGTGAATTTTTCCAATATATAGACCAGTTCTGTTTCAAGTTCATTAACTGTAAATCCCTGAGGGCATCAGAACTGCACAGAAACCAACTGGATGCAATTACGCCAGTGAGCAAGGTGCAGCCCCTTCAGCTGGCAAAGGGGAAATTGGCAGTCTGTGTCTCTGCTTTCAAACTCACCCTGACTGATACCACTTGGCAGGTCCTCACACTTCAACTAGCCATCCTGAGCAGCTACAGCAGAGGCACCTGCAACAGCAACAACTTCACTGGCCTCTTCCCCAGCTTCCTGCCACCGCTCCCTCACTAGCTTTCTGAAGGCTTTCCTGGGGGCAGCAGAGGGCAGAGGGAGAGAAGAAGCCTGTGCTTTCCAGCCCCAGCAAGGACAGGGAGGGGAGGAGCCCCCTTACCTGATCAAGGAGATGCTTGCTCTTCTGGAGAGCTGCACAGGCACAGAGGAACCAGCAGTCTCCCAGAATCCCTTGCTTTATCTGGCCTTCCTGTGGGTTATTTGGGAACAATCGAGGAGTGGAACAAATTTCCTAAAATAAAAAAAAAAAAACCATTCCCAGTTAGATCATAATTAGGCAGCAGGGTTACGGGTCAAATTTTCCCAAGCATCCCCTGTACTAGTTGGCATACAAAGGAAAGAGCTGTGATTTCTGACCTCCAGACACTCACAAAAATACGGCTGTAAAGAAAGAACAGCTAGGCACATAGTAATGATCAAAGTTAGGGGAGACCTGTACAAAACACCGCCACACCCAGGACAAAACGATGAAGAGCAAACGACACGAAGACGTGAAAGGCATGGCCTGAATCCAATGGCTGAGAAATGAGGCCACGGAACATAATACGGAGGATGACAGGGTCCTGGGGTCTGGGCAACTTAATCCCTGCCAGTGACGTGCACCAAGACCGGTGCCAATGGAAACTGATCAGCAATGACGGCATTGTTTTCCCAGGGCCTTTCACCCTTAGCAGGTGCCCAAAAGAGGAAGGAATGGCACTCAGCATCCTAAGGACCGCTGTATAGAACCACACAAGCCTAGGCCCTCCCCATACTCTAAAAATAGGCAATAGTGGTGCAGGGGATGGAGTGCTGGGCCTGGAGTCAGGAAGATTCACCTTCTGGAGTTCAAATCTAGCCTCAGATACTTACTAGTTATCTGACCCCGCGCAAGTCACTTAATCCTGGTTGCCTCAGTTTCCTCATCTGTAAAATGAGCTGGAGAAGGAAATGGATGACCATTCCAGTATCTTTGCCAAGAAAATCCTAATGGGGTCATGGAGAGCTGGACATGACTAAAATGACTGAACAGCCACCCTGCTCTCAGGGGTTTGACAATTTGGTTGGAAAGAGATTGTGAGCTCCTTGAGAGCAGGGGCTGCTTTATATCTTAATATTTCCTCATATCCCCAATGTTTAGCACAGTACCTGGCACATAGTAGGTGCTCAATAAATGCTTCTTAATTTGAACTTGGGAGAGATAACATGTTATAGCACCTGAGATGTCCGTGAGCCCTAACTTTATCATCTGCGGTCTTCTATCCCGCCAACAATCCAAGAATCATGCTACCTAAATCCCAGCATCTTATGAGAGGACCTCAGAAACCACCTAGGCCAACCAATAGGGCTCCTTTTTACAATGACCTCAACAAAAGATCCTCTGACCTTGACCTGAAGACCTCCTGGAGGGGGAGACCCCTACCCAGAGGCAGTCCAGGCTGCTTTGAGATTGCCCAGGAAGCTTTTCCTCACACTGAGCATCGGACTCTCCATCCCAGTCATGAATTAAGACTGCCAAACAACAGAGCCAGGCCCAGCTTCCAGCACCATTCCACTAGAAAATGTGGGCCTTTGCCGATCTCGAATTGGGGGGCACTTGCCCTGGTCTTGATTACTCATTTATAAACAGGGGTTCAGCAATTCCATTTAAGAGTCTCTTCAGACTCAGGGGGATGTAAAAGGACAATTATTTTTAAATCAAAATATTAAATAATGAAAATGCCCTTTAGCACGGTGTCTTGGACTGAGCGGTAGTAGGCATTACACAAGCGTGTGCTAAAGTGAATTGGGGCTGGGGCGGGAGGGGTGTCACAAAATAGAAAGCAGTGCGTTCCTCCTCTAAGGAAGGCCGGGGAAAGCCATGCCCAGGCCCTGAAAATAAGATTCCATCGTGGACACCGGGCAGCTTGGAGATGCCAACGTCACCTGTGGTCGAAGCCAGGTGATATCTTCTCGGAACTGTGCCAGGGGAGTGGAAAAGGTGCAGAAGAGGGAAGCATCACAGGCGGGGAAGGCGGCATCCTTGAAGAGACCCCTCTCGGGGGGCGACTCTCTCCCATCCGCCCGCATCTTCAGCATCGCAAAGGGGCATCAGCTGCCGAAGCTTCGTCTCCAGCCTGACGCTGCAACGTCAAAGGGGGACCGAGGTTTGCAGAGGAGAGAAACGGCCCTGACCCGCGAGCATCGGGGTCTTTCACAGTCGAAAAGTTACCCGGCTGGTGGGCGGCCCCGGGCGTTCATAACGTGGGACTTTGACCTGACTCCAGATCTGGGGCTTTTCCCCCGGGGATCAAAGAAACCAGGGGCTCGGAGAAAACCCCCGATCACCGCCCCCTCCCCCTCGTCTGACAGCCCGGGGAAACTGAGGCTCTGGACGACGGCAGGGTTCACCGAAGATCTCAGAACTACTGAGGCAGGAGGAGGCGATTCCAAGGCCGGGGGCCTCCAGCTGGAGAGCACTGACCACTGGGACAGCTGGCCACACCCTCGTCCACCCGGGGGGGGGGGTGAGTCAAGGTGGGGGGGGGCAGTGGGGAGGGGTCTGAAATAGTCGGGGGGAGAGAAGGGGAGGCCACGGCTGCTGAGCAAGAAAGGAAGCAGGTGGGACAGAGCAGAGGGGGAGGGGAGAGGAGGAGGTCTAAGGCACTGAGGGGAAGGGGCCGGATGGGGAGGGAGGGGGCGGAAAAGAGGGGGCAGGGTCTAACATACTGAGGAGAGAAGGGTCCGGGCCATGGCGAGGGGAAGAAGGGGGGTCCTAGGATGCGGTCGGCGGGGAGCAGGACAAGGGCCACCGGGGAGGGAGGGGGCGGGGCTGACGGCAGGGGGAGGGTTCCAGCACCGCCTCTCCCCCGGTAATTAGAACAGCCCCAGCCCAGCCGGTGGCGCCCTCCACCCGGCCGCTCGCTCACCTCCGCCCGGCCCCCCGGCCCACTCCTCCTCCCGCTCCAGCTCCCGAGCCGCCACCGCCGCCGCCCCGAGCCCGGACGGACCGTCACCCCGCTCCTGTCACTCCGTCTCCACAGCAACCACCACCCCCTCTCGCACCTCAGCCAACCAGAACGGCCCATTATGTCACGTGACGCACCTGGCGAATGGCTCGCCACTTCCTCTGAGGCCCGGCCACGCCCTCCGCGCAGCCGCAGACGCCGCTGCCTCTAGTCTGGGGCGCTTCGCTCCCCCTGCTGGCGATCATCAAGACAAAGAGAAGCCGTCCTTGTCCCCAAGGGGCTGCTCTTCCAAAAAGTCACTGCTTTTCCCTGAACTTCAGTTTCTCCATCTGCATGTAACACTCCCTCAAACTGGGCACTCACACCCCAGAGGTGGGTGGAGGTTGTATTGCCTCATGAGCCCCCACCAGTGTGCTTCTCAGTAACGATCAGCCAATCATGTCAATTAGCTTTTAGCAAAAGTATTTATTAAGAAGGTATAATAAACAAAAATTTACCCCACCAAAACCACGAACACAAACGGTTTTGAAGAATAGGCTCAAACTTAAAAGTACAATGAAAAAGAATAAAGGCAATATATGTAGCAAAGGAGTACTTCCCACTTCTGGTCTTGGCAGTTCTTCTCTCCCTTCGTGTAGTCCTCAAGAAGTTCCCCTTTGGCGTAGCCCTATGCTAGGGCACAGAAGACAAGTCCTTTATAGGATCCAGAGTCGGCACATCTCTCCATTAGCAGTCATACTTCCTAAAACGAATGCTGTCTTTGGGTATCTTTCTGCAACCTTTTCTGCCACTTTCACTGCCCTCAGCTCACCAACATAACCACTTTTACTTCTGCCATTCAATTCAGATAATGGGACCTCTGGATCTCCCGAACTTACATCATCTGAACATTTCCATCTCAGAATACTGATTTACCTACAATCAGGAAAAAATAAACAGAAAGAGAGAGAGAGGAGGCCATGTGTTCATAGCTGCCTCAGTCAAGTAGGAAACAGGACTCTCATCCTTCCCTCATCCAAAGTCTCGAAAGAAAGAGAATGATGAAGAGGAAGGTCGCTTCTTTTGCATGCCCATTGTCATTGTCTGTTGTTGTTCAGTTGTGGCTGACTCTCCATGGCATTTGGGGTTTTCTTGGCAAAGACACTAGAATGGCTCACCATTTCCTTCTCCAGCTCATTTTACAGATGAGGAAACTGAGTCAAACAGGGTTAAGTGAGTTACCCAGGATCACACAGTTAGTGTCTGAAGCTAGATTTAAAATCAGGAAGATGTCTTCCTGACTTCCTGACTCCAGACCTAGCACTCTATCCACTGTGCCACCTTGATGCCTCATATGTATTGTATGCCCGCACAATTCCAACTCAGCAATATCTGAGTCATCAGTTCTTCTAATTCTGCAGCCAATTAGAAGACTTTTCATCATCGAAGATACCAACCCCTTAATCACCCAACAGGCTCTACAGGCACAAGACCTCCCACTCCAAGTTTCTGAGTGGTCATTTGGACTGATAGCAGGTAGTCCATGTCTGCAGGTGACTCCAGGCCCCAGAGGTCAGTCTATTCATGCTACTTATAAAAATAGGCTTAATAATGATTGCCGTGTACCTTTTTCATAAGGTTGCTGTGAGATTCAAAGAAGATTATGTTGCCCACCTCCTCAGAGAGAGCTGATAGACTCAAGATACGGAAGGAGATAAATACATTTGGATAGGGCCACTGTGTGGGCTGGGCTCATTTGTTACTAGGTGGTTGTTTTTTTCTCTTTCCCTAAGTTTTTAATGGGGGAGGGACAGGAATCACAATAGGAATACTAAAAAAGGCCATTGTAACATTTTTTTTAAAGGTGGAGTCAGGAGGAAGCACAGACAAGCAGGACAGTTTTGCAATTAATGTGTAGAATTTATTATATGTTTTTTAAAAAAACAAGCAGTACAGATTTACAAAGAACAAACATGACCCCAGAGGAAAGATATGAAAAGGCATCTCCCTGCACTCCTTTGGAAAGGAAGGAGGACCATGGGTATGGAACATTGCTTATATTTTCAGATTTTTTCTTTTTGATTGGTTTCTGACGCTTTTCCCCCTCTTATTCCAATTTTTCTTTAAAAAAAAAAAAAGGATTCTTAGTTATATAGGAGAGGGCAGGGGAGGGATATAGAAGAAATTTTAAGTGATTCATAAACAAAGTTTTAAAGAAAATACAGCACATGAGCCTAGACTGGAGCAGGGGGAGGAAAGCAAGGGATGGGAAATGGAAATTTACTGCTTCATAAAATCCTCTCTGATTTACTGTGCAATGAAATGCTCATTATTTTGATGTTTAAGTTCAAAATTTCAAAAATAAATTCCAAGGCCATAAAGTTAGTCAAAGCTGGGTGGCACAATTAGAACCCATGTCACTACTGACTCCAGTTCTACCACTGCTTCTCCGGAGGGCAAGGATAAATGAAGGTGATCAGGTTTGGCAGTTGCAAGGCCAGGCTGGGCAGTCCAGGAAGGCTCTGAGTAGGTACAACCAGGCACCCCCCCTTACTGCTTTGTGCATCCTTACTTTAACCAGATAGTGTGGTGTAATGCGGGGTGCTGAGTTTGTGGCCAGACCTGGATTCAAATCTTACCTCCACTACTTGGATCTTCACCTAGAAGCACTAGGTTTAAAAAGGGATGAAAGTGGACAAGGTGAGAACTGTCAGGCTCAAAAGCAGCATAAGGAAACTGAGGCAGGGAAGAGTAGCACTTAAAACCTCTTTCCCCAAAAGGATAAGTTCAGGGCTAGGGAGTGGAATGGAAAACTGAGACAGTAGACTGAGGCACTTGAAATCCTAGAGGTGAAGCAGAGAAATTCCCCTGCAGTGGGAGTAGTAAAGCATCAGTGTGGGGGCACTGGAACTCCCCAGCTGACACTTCATTTTGCTGATAGTGACCCCAGTAGCTTTCTGGGCTGCATTCTTGAGACAGCTGCAGGGGTTCAGCAGAAAAACATTGGCTTCCACTGATCACCTCAGGAAAGGGATCCCAAAATAAAAATTCCCAGAAACATTATAGCCAAATTGCAGAAGTACCAGGTCAAGGAAAAAATACTACAAGTGGCCAGAAAGAGGCAATTCAAATATCAGAAGCCACAATCAGGATTACACAGGACTTAGCAGCCACAGTATTAAAGGATTGGAGCCCATAGAAGATGATATGCTGGAAGGCAAAGGAAGTAAGACTACAATGCAGAATCACCTACCTGGTGAAATTAAGCATGATACTTGAAGGGAAAAAATGGTCATTTAATGAAATAGAAGGATTTCAAGCTTACATAAGGAGAACACAAGAATTGGACAAAATTTTTTTATGGGTTCATGACCAAACAAGAGATACAGAGTGTTACAAAATGTAAAATAGATAATTTGGATTACATCAGAAAGTTTTTTCACAAACAAAACCAATGAAACCAAGATTAGAAGGGAAGCAGAAATCTGGGAAACAATCTTTACTGCAAGTGTCTCTGATAAAGGCCTCATTTCTCAAATGTATAGAGAACTGAGTCAAATTTATATGAATACAAGCCATTCCCCAGTTGATAAATGGTCAAAGGATGTGAACAGGCAGTTTTCAGATAAAGCTAACTACAGGCATATGAAGACGTGCTCTAAATCACTCTTGATAAGCGATATGCAAATTAAAACAATTGTGAGAGACCACCTCACACTTGACAGATTGGCTAATATGACAGAAAAGGAAAATGATAAATGTTGGGGATGATGTGGGAAGATTGGGACACTAACGCACTGTTGGTTGAGTTGTAAACTGATCCAACCATTCTGGACAGTAACTTGGAACTATGCTCAAAGGGCAACCAAACTTTGCAGACCTTTTGATCCAGCAGTACGACTACTTTGGTGAATCCCAAAGAGATCATTAAAAAGGGGAAAAGGACCCACATGTGCAACAATGTTTATAGCAGTCCTTTTCATGGTGGCAAAATATTGGAAACTGAGGAGATGCCCATCAATTGGGCAATGGATGAACAAACTGTGGTATATAAATGTAATAGAATACTATTGTGCAATAAAAAATTATCAACAGGCAGGTTTCAGAAAAACCTGAAAAGACTTGTATGAATGGATGCAAAATGAAAATGCAATGAGCAGAACCAGGAAAACATTGTACATAGTATCAGCAACATTGTGTGATGTTCAGCTGTGAATGACCCAGCTCTCTTCAGCCATACAATGATTCGAGACAAATACAAAGGATCACAAAGGAAAATGCTATCCACATCCAGATAAGAACGATGGATTCTGAATGCAGATTGAAGCAGACTTTTTCATATTCCTTTTTGTGTTTTTTTTTCTTTTGATCTGTTTCTTCTTTCACAACTGTGACTAATATGGAAATATGTTTTATATGATAGCACATGTAGAACCTATATTAAATTGCCTACCATTTTAGGAAGAGGGGACAGAGGGAGAAAAATTTGGAACTCAAAATCTTGTAAAAATGGGTGCTAAAAACTGTCCTGACATGTAATTGGAAAAAATAAAATATTATCAAACAAACAAACAAAGCATTGGCTTTATATCTTCCCACCCCCAGCCTCCTTCACTCCCATCTCTCCCACTCTGACTCTACAGAAGTTCAGTGAACCATGAGGAACATCTCAGGAGCTTAAAGACTGTCTTTTCTGCCACATCCTCTAGACCAGTCCAGACGAGGGCTGGCACAGATCTTGTAGGGCTGGGGCTGCAGTGTGCCCCAGAAAATGTAATCTTGCTCATTCCCAGAGGCCCCCTCAGGAATCTGCAGCTGAAACTCTCGGAGCAGATTTGTAAACACGAGGAAGAGTTCTGCCTTAGCCAGCAGCTCCCCCAAGCAAACCCGGTGACCTGGAAGAGGAATGGGAGTATAATACCACTTAGGGTGTCTACCCCACCCACAAGCCACTCGTGGAATTAGGCTCTTGGGGCTGTTACCTGCAGAGAAGGGCAAGAAGGCCTCATTGGTCACAAAGTTTCCTTCTTTGTCCAAGAAGTGCCTGGGATTGAATTGCCACGGGGTCTCCCAGTGTCCAGGATCATATAACACAGAAGCCAGATTGGGTAAGATGATTGTGCCCTGCAGAAAGGGAAAGAAGAGTTTGGCTGCTGGGCTGGGGATGGGAAGGCTGGGTCAGAAATAAACTAGAAGCAATGGTTGGAAGCTAGAAGAGCCACTACAAGCCATTTCTTCCAACCTTCCTCATTCTAGAAAAAGCTGAATTCCAAGGAGGGCAAGTAACGTGTTTAAAACTCATTGGACACAGTGCTAGGACTCAGACTTGGGCTTTCTGACTCCCAGGTCAATTGATTCAATTCAACAAGCATTTATTAAGCACCTACTATGTGCTAGACAGAGCTAAGAATGAAACAGACACTCCCCCTACCCAATGAGATTACGCTCTGTGAGGAGAGATGCAACATATATGCAGATAAGTATGTGCAAAATATATATGCAGTGCAGGGCTATCATTTTGGCTCATTTTCACTGCCTCTTGGGATCTCATCTGGGACCCAGAAATGATGCCTAGGGTGCTAGAGAGAGCAAGGTCTGAGACCCTTCCATCAGAAAGGAGATTGTCCCTAGGGTCTTACCAATCCCTTTGCAACAAAGCATAAGCTAAGAGAAAAGGGGATGTTTTTGCAGCCTCTCCCTTTCTCTCTTCCTCTCATTGGCACCTCCAGGGTTGAGAGGTGAGTGCCATCCATTGGAGCCATCCATCGGGGGCTACTGGATTAACATAATGTCAGACCATTAGGAATGAATGGCCATTTTCCTAAATGCTTCCTATGTGGTAACCACATTGTCCCCTACAACCCTGAGCCAACTGTGGATGGTTCTGAATCATATTTCCAACCAAAATGTTGAATTGGAGAGGGCATGGATGTTTTGTTGATCTCGAGAAGGAGGTGAAGGTTCTTCTCCCCCTGCTCTTAATGAGCTTCAGGTTTACAAGTAGGGACGGGCACCTTCCCTGCCCAGATGGAGGATCCAGGAATTAAGGGCACGAAAGGCAGCTGGATCACAACATCCAGCTCTGCCCGAGCTCTGCTCAGAGGGAAGATTCTCTGTTTTCTTTTTCATTAGATTCTGTGCACATTATGGTTGCAGTGAATTGTGTTAGGTGTTTAAATCAATAGGCACAGAGGGAAGTGAACAGAAAATTCCCTCAAGGGGTGAGAGCTGGGAAAAATTGTAAAAATTTATACATTTTAAATATTTTATTTAGTCTCTCAGACAAGAGCTCAGCTCTGTTCCCACAGCATGTGAAAAGCACAAGCAGCTGGTTGCCAGTGTTAGGGAATGGGGAAAGCTAGGTGAAGCAACTAAGTGGTAGATAGAGAGCAGGACCTGGAGTCAGGAAGACCTGAGTTCAAATCCAGGCTCAGACACTTCCTAGTGATCCTGGGCAAGTCACTTAACCCTGTTTGCCTCCATCTCCTCATCTGTAAAATGAGCTGGAGGAGGAAATGCAAACTATTCCAGTATCTGCCAAGAAAACCTCAAATGGGGTCACGAAGAATCCGACACAATTGTAATGACTGAAGAGCAAAAATCTGTTTCCTCACCTGTTAAATGGGATCGTAATAGTACCGACCTCACAAGGTTGGGAAGATCAAATGAGAAGTCCTTCGCAAACCAAAAGTGCTCCTACAAATGCTGACTATTATGTTATGTTCACATTGGTGTATTATGTATAATTAGTGTCTTATTTCGTTCAGTCGTTTCAGTGGCGTCTGACTCTTCATGACCCCACTTGGGGTTTTCTTGGCAAAGCTACTGGAGCGGTTTGCCATTTCCTTCTCCAGCTCATTTGACAGATGAGGAAACTGAGGTAAACAGGGTTAAGTGACTTGTCCAGGGTCACACAGCTAGTAAGTGGGGCCAGGTTTGAATTCGGGAAGATGAGTCATCCTGACTTCAGGACCAGCACTCTCTGCACTATGGCGCCACCTAGCGGCCCATCGTCTGTATATTATATGTTGATGATGATGACGATGGATACTCATGCTTGTTCTTCCAATGAAACTAGCTCAGTGTTTGAATATACTCTGTGACCAGAGAGAATGTTTCAGCCTGCTGAAAGGTTGGGACTTCACCCCGTTACACACACACACACAGTTTGGGTCGAGTTCCACCTCGTGGTCACTATCTTACTCTAAGCTACCCCAACACCCTCGCCTGGATTTTTACCTTTGTGAAAGCGCACAAACACCTGTGCCCCGTGTGACTTCACATATGCAAAGGCAGTGGAAGCTGTTTGGTGGAGGAGCCCTGGCCGCTGGGAGGATAAGGTGAAGCCGAGTATAAGAGATGGAACACGGGCTGACTCTTGAGTTATTTACTAACCATGCCCTGCGTCTGGTCCAGTGCCTTGCACATCACAGACACTTCATCAATATCTGATGACCCAGGCAGAGCTGATGAGGAAAGAAGAAGCTCCCCAGGGATCCTGGGCATCGTGGAGAAGAATGGCCAGGTCCGATAGGTCTGTCTCACTGGAATGGGGCAGGGGTGAGGGAGGGGGACCACGAGACCATTAGTGCTCCCCTGGACAACGCCAGCGCTTGTACCTTGTGGATGGGGAATCCCTGCACGGTAGTGGCTGTCACACACTTGCGCACAGCACCCACGGAGATCACGCTACAGAAGCGCTGTACTTCATGGAGGACGGCGTTGGTGTAAGGCAAGCGCTTCCGATCCTCAAAGCTGATCACCTGGGATGGAGCCAGGACTGCATCCAGCTCCTTCTGCACCTTTTCTGCAAAGAGATGCTCCGGGTCATTGGGTACCAATCTTTTTGGATTTGATGCTCCTGGATCTGGTCTCACTCCAGAGGAAATGGGATTCTCCTCTAGGTAAGAGGCATCTACTTCAAGGTCACTTGAGCCACACCCAGGCCTACCATGTCATTCCAATCAGTCATCTCCTGATCATCTCCTTTCAGCAGGGCCATGCTCTTGGCTATGAGGACAGACCAGGCCGAAGAGCCAGAGTCTCGACATCATTAGAGCACCCAGTCAGGAGTGAGAAATAAGACTGACCCACATTTGATGGGCAGGTAGTCAGCTAGGTGGGGCAGTGGATAGACCACTGGGCTTGACATCAAACTCATTTTCATGAATTCAAATCTGGCTTCAAACACCTACTAGCTGTATGACCCTGGGCAAGTCACTTAACCTCATTTGCCTTAGTTTCCTCATCTGTAAAATGAGCTGGAGAAAGAAATGACAAACCTCTCTAGTGTCTTTGCCAAGAAAATCCTAAAAGGGGCAACAAAGGGTCAGACACAACTCAAATGGCCAAACAGCGACAACAAAGCAGTTGCTGGGTCCCCAAGACACTCCCCGCCATCTCCAATTCTATCAACCCATCACCACCCCTACCCCACCAGCTGTGGTAGCTTAGACTTTTGGGACACCCAGTGTGCATTTGCAGTCCAAGGACCAGAGGAGCTCTGGCTAGAGATACTGACCACCAAAAGGTTGGCCACCAGATCATGATGGTTTTGATTACAGCAGTTCAAAATGATGGAAACTCCTTAAGGACAGGGGCTGCTTTGCTTGTCTTTTTATCTCCTGTGCCTGCAAATAGTAGGTACTTTTAAATATTTGTATTGATTTACTAGGGCATGGAGGCACAGATTTACTAAGGCCCAATGAAAATAGGGCCTAGTAGAGTCAAAACTCAGACAGGAAAACCAGGGTTCTGCCCTAGGGCACTAAAATAGAACACATCCATCTATCCAACAGCTGTAATCCACTAAGATTCCCCCTTCTGCTCAACAGAATTGGTCTTAATTACTCCTTGCATTAGCTGCATATTGTGGATTACAATGCTGATTTGAAGACATTTTGTGCCATTTGCCCTGGACACCAAAATTCTTAGCTATTGCTCTGGAAATCACAGACGTTTTGAAAGACTGATTGTTTTTTACATAGAGTGGTTAGAGCAGGGTGACATAGTGAGTAAATGCAGACTGGAAATTAACATTAGATTCTCTGACTCCAAGGTTAGCACCATACCTACCCCAAGACACAACATATTAGAGAATCATTCAAAAAGGTCGAGAATCACATCCTAAATCCTGCATTTAAAACTTCCCTTGTCCTTTTTTGCCTTGAACAGAGAACCCCATCTGCTTTCAGAAAATAGTCACTTCCATTTCCTTTCTTTTCTTTTTTGAATCCCAGCTTCTTTTTCTTCCAAAATGACCTCAGAAGTCTTTCTGACCTGGGAGTTTTCTTCTTTGAAAATGGACCGAGAAATTGCATGACTCTTTCCTTCCTTGACAGGGGATTTCAAACATCATTCATTGACACCAGTGAAAGGCAGCTGCCATCCCTCTGGTCCACAGTCCAATGTGATGAATCTGGGGAGGGCACCTACCTCTATGATCCCTTTTGTCCTTCTAAAAGAGGCCACAAGGGCATAAGATGTTGACATGATTCTCTGAAACCTCTCACTACAAAGACAAGGAAACTGAGATTCAGAAAAGTGGTGACCATCTCAAAGTTACCAACACTAATCAAAACTAATTAGTCTCTTCATTAATAACAACTCACTTTATATAGTGCTTTTCTGACAACATCCTCGAGGTAGGTAATACAAATATGATTTCCCTATCCTACAGGTGGGTAAACTGAACTCCAAAGAAGCAAAGCCACCTGACCAAAGTCATCAGCACTAGTTGATAATTTATACAAATAACAATAAACTTTCTGTAGCTGTTTACAAAGCACTTTTCTCATAACAACCCTGTCAGGCAGGTAATACAATGAATATTTCCCCATTTTATGGGTGGAGAAACTGAGGGCCAGAGAGGAAGTGGTTTACTGAAGGTCACATAGCTCTGAGTAGTAAGTGGCAGAGATGGAATTTTAATGCAGGTCTTGTGACTCCAAGCCTAATGGTCTGCACTGAATTATACTAGGTCTCTGAGTGACAACCAGAACTAGACCCAAGTCTGCTGTCTTTCAGCCCCATGCTTTCACTTAGGAGGATAGGATAGGAAACCATTAAGAGCAAGAAACCGTAGCCTCAGACTCCCTGGAAGTGACTGATGAGCCACTGAATGACATAGGACCGGGCATCTATCCATGTGTAACTGCCAACCCTGGGGCAGGACTGATCTGCCACTGAGTGTCCAGGGATGATGGAGGAAGGCTTCTTTAGGTACCTCATGCCCTGAGCATAGCTTCCCATCTCCCAGGATGTCCTCACCTTGAACATCTCTGTGATGGGTCATGTAGAGCAGTGCCCAGCGCAGGGTGGTGGCTGTGGTTTCCGTGCCCCCAAGGAATAGGTCAATGATTACTTGGATCAAATTCTCTTCATCAAATGTTGATGTAGGGTCATCCTTTCTCTGTGAGAGAAGGCAGGATTATGGAGTGGACACTCCTGGCTGTCTAGGCTCTCTCTTGTTCTGAGTGCCCACTGGCAGGTACCAATTTCCATGGACAATCAGAATCCTCGGAAAGTTCTCAGTTCTGTCATCCCTGGAGGCTGATGCCTATATGGCTGGCCCAACTCTATAGGCCTTCAGTTCTGGCCCAGAGAAAAGTCAAAGGAAGCACAATAATGCGGCCCTTCTGGGGAGCCCGGGGAGCTCTGAAAGCTCTCCTAAGGAACAGAAATCATTGTATCAGATTGACTTCTAGGGAGAGCAGGCTCACTATGAGTGTCCCAGAATAGAGCCCAGGATTCCTGACATATTTCTTACCTTAGTGATCTGAGCCAAGTAGCAGCTGATAAAGTCCTCTGTGTCCTTGGGTGCCCTTCTCTTGTGGCTCTGGATCTCCTGGCAGATAAGATTCTTCACCATCTCCTGATACCGAAAGATCTTGTGATGAGGTCCAGGGAGTTGGCGCAGTAGCCATGGAAAAACATCATACAGCTGGATAAAAAGACACACTTTTAACAGAAGAGCTTATAGGACCCATTAAACTCAACTTATTAGAACCAGCCTGGAGAAGCTTAGAGTTTCGAAAAGCTCATGAGAATAAATTAAAATGACAAATAGTGATTCTTCAGTGAAAAAGGAGTAGAAGGAAAGATTAAAAGAGGACAGAGAAATTCCTATTAAAGTAGCAGGATATCTAATTCCTGGGCTCTGAATTAGGGTGCTGGTTCCATCACTAACTAGCCATTGATCTTAGGCAAGTCCCTCAAATTTACTGAGCCTTAGTATCCTGATGTGTTAAACGGGCTTAATGATGCCTGCCCAACCTAGAGGACGCTTTTTAAATCAGAAAGTACTAATAAAAGTGTGACCTGCCATTGTCACAGGATGAGGCATGGCTATGTTCTGCTACGCCAGATGACGAGTCCAGAGGATGCTTACCTGGGCAGTGAGGTACCTGGAAATACCTTTAGATTTGGGATAACAGCAACATTTGAGGAAGGTAAAGGGAGAGAGGCCACAATGGCGATCGTGACTGAGTCAGCCTGTCTTCCCTCCAGATAACCTCTTCAGATAAGACTTTGGGGTCATGACATGCAAATCTTTGAGCATGGCGTACCTGCAGTAAGATTCTTCCCAACCCCAAGTCCAGTGTTCTGTCCACTTTTTTATAGAATTTTGTGTAAATGATTTTTGGTGGGAAGGAGCCATGCTGGCTAGTGACCAGAGAATTGGCTTTTGTTCTGAGCCACTCACACACTCCTAGATCAGCTCGATTTCACAGGGTAGATGGATAGACTTCTAGCTCAGTACTACTCCTCTCAGACGCTGCAGAAGAAAGTGCCCATCCCAGGGCTCTCTTGGAGCTTCCTCCCCTCCTCTGCCAGCTGGCATGCTATGCTAGTGGTGGTGTGGGTACTGCCCTGTGCTAAACCTCCTCTCCTCACAGGTGCCCAGGCCTTGGTGCATATCTAATCCATGCCTTCTGTGAACCATGGATCTATGCAGTTAGACAAGCTAGGAGGCACACGTATCCGACATGGGCAAGCACATCTTATATTTACGTTGGCCAAGGTTGGAGTACTTGACCTTTGAGATCCTTTCCAATGCTGGAATTTGAAGATTTATGATTTTAACAAGAACCTCCCTTTCAATACAAGTAGGAACCAGGAGATGGCTCTACTAGGAAAAGCGAACTCCTGGGAAAAGGACTTTTCTAATCTTTTCTCTCTGCCACAACTGTTGTGTCAGATGCTTCTTATGTTTATTTCTATTGGGCTCAGTAGATACTTACTGGCTGAGAAGATGGACTTCATAGGTTACTTCCTGTAGGTCATTAACCAAGAAGGCATCAAAGTCATCGAATGACTGACTGACAGCATGACCTCAACCCCAGCTTACCCGGCGCCAGATGGTATTGACAAAGGCCAGCCCAAAGTCAATTGCTTTCATCAGCTCTCGGAAGACGGGATCCCCGTGGGAGAAGCGATGGCCAAATACTAGAGCACAGATTACATTGGCTGCTGCCCTGACGATGGGAACATGGGGGTCAAAGGGTTTGCCTTTGAGAGAGAAAGGAGAAGGGGTCAGGAGAAGAACAGAAAAGCCAGCGGCAGTAGAGGTTCTAGCTCCTCCTGCGTAGTATCCCAGACTGATCGGGAAACAGGTAATGATGTCTTTACCTCTCCCTTCCTGCCTTACTTGCCCTTCCTTTCCCTTCCCTCAGTTCTCCTCTCTCTTCCCTTTCTTTTCTCTCCCCTCCTCTTTCCTTCCTTTTCCTTTTCCCCTTTCCCTTCTCTCTCCCTTTCTTTTTCCTTCCCCTCTCCCTTCCCTCCCCTTTCCCTTCTCCCCTTGGCCTGACTGATTTACCAACTTATCATGACACACACACACACACACACACACACCTCTATACTACATGTTGGAAAGTAGTGTCTTGTAGTAAAAAGAAAACTGCACTTGGAATGAGAAAAGATGTGGGTTCAAATTCTGTCATCAGCACTGACAAGCTGTATGGCTTTGGACAAGTGGCTTTGCCTCTTTGGGTTTCAAGTTTCTCATCTTTAAAATCATAGAGAGGCCTCATGGCATAGATGGAGAACTAGCCTTGGAGTTGGGAACATTTGGAGGTCAAGGGTCAACTGTATCACATGGTGGCTGTGTGACCCTGGACAAGTCATCTAACCTCTTTGTGACTCTACAAGAGGACAAGTGAAGAGTACATGCTCATCTACACTGGAAAAGGGGGTTTCCTCAAGAAGTCCCTGCTTTATCATGTTGAAATCCATGGTCTGGTCAGAAAATCAAACCAACTGATTCCCAGGGCTGTAGCAGGATCCAGCGAGAGGTCTGTAAAAACTGCTTTGTAAAACTGAAGGTGCTGTGTCAGTCACTAGTGTTGCTGCCCATTTCTGCCTTGCCTTCCCGCTCCTTACCATTCTCTCTGTGAAAGATCTCCACTAGGTACTGGGCCTCCTCCTGCAGCAGCTGCTCCAGGACTTTCTTGCCCATTCCCAGGCTGCGTAGGGTGGTCAGGCCAAAACGTCTCTGCTGTAGCCAGGCGTGACCACTGGTGGAGATGATCCCTGATCCCAATGGAGAAGGCAAGTTTCAGTGGAAAACATTCTATCCTTGCTTTGCCAAGACCAGTGCCTGCTTCCCCAGGTCCCCAGCAAAGGTATTATGGGATAGGAGAGCTCACCCAGCCCAAGGATGGTCTTTTTGATGCTGTTACTGGACCTGTTGTCCAATGGGGGACAATAAAATGCATATAACAGAGGACAGAGGCTGGCAGTAGGGTGGTCAGCTGGGATCTTCATTCTACCACCGCCATCTTTTTGCCATTCACTCTGCCTTGCTGCTCCTTCTGACCAAAGGCCACAGGCTGGGCGGCTTAACCCTCTCAGATCTGAAACTGCTTCCTTGGGCCCCACGCTGCCCTAATTAGCACATGACTTGCATGGCCCATCTCATTGAGCAGGTTCTAACCAAGCTTGACATTCCACCCTGGCCTCCATCTTGCCATCTTCCCTGTTGTCATGTGTGTATCCTCTTCCCCATCCCAACCATGTCTGAAACCGTAAGTAAATCAGTACTTTCAGTGCTACTGAAGAGTATGTGTCAACCTATGGCCCTGTGGCTCTGCTCACCATCCTGGTTATTTCTCAAATGAAACCTTCCTTCCCTGGCCACCAATCCCCTTTATGTGCTGTTTCCCCCTATTGAGAATAGACTTTCTCGAGAGACTATCTTGCTTTTCTTTTTGTATCCTGGCACTTGGCATAGTGCTTGGCACAGAGGGAGCATGTAGTAGCTGCTTTTTTATGGATTTCATCCATTCAATGAGATGCTCCTCTTGGGTTCAGCAGCAGCACATCATAACATCTCTACGTCTCTCTACTTCTGCTTTCTCCTGTAAGTTTCTCCATTTATACCTCCCAGAATGGAGCTAGAGAAAAGACATAGAGGGAGGCTGCAGAAAGTTCACCAAATGAGTTTCCTTGGTGACTCATGTAAGTAACAAGACCCAGGCATAGCCCCACTTTCTTGTCACCCACAATTCCCTTCTCCTCAGGCCTTCCCAGCGACTGCTCCACCATGCTGCTGCTGGACATAAGATGACGTTACCTTTGTTGCCAAACAGGTCCTCAAAGAGGGGGGTAACTGGCCGATCAGCAAAGTCCTCCGAATGGGTGACCAAGGCATCCTTCACAGCCTGGAAACCATTCAGTACAACCACCGGCGTTGACCCCAGCCACACAGTGAAGATGCTGCCATGTTTCTTGGCCAGCTGCAGAGGGAAGAGGTGACCCCTTGGTTTAATGGAATCAGATGAGCTGGTTTTCAAACCTAGCTATGCTACTTAGGTCACGACCTTTCTTCTATAAAGTGAGCAGATTGGAGTCTGAAGGGCTTGGCTCTGTGAAATGAGAAAGTTTACTTGGTTTCTTCTCCTTGGTGGGTGGTATGGGTTATACTTTCAGCAGGAAGTCACATCCCCAGGAGACCCCTCTCATGGGCTCCATGCCAGCTTTGCCCTGGATTGGGCAAGCTCCTGAGAGTATCTCAGGCCTGGAAGAGGACCTTCAAAGCTACCTTAGTGCAATCTCCTCTAGGAATCCGGGTCTCCAGGATACACAGGCAGGGTGGTACAATGGAAAGAGGATTGCCTGTGGGTTCAAATCCTACTTCTAATGCTTAGTACCCGTGTGACTTTGGGAAGTCATACAGCCTCAGTGGGCTTCACTTTCCTCATCTGTAAAGTGAGGGGGGTGGGAGTTCTCTTCCAGATCTAAAACTTTGATCCTTGATAACAGACAAGTGGTCATCCAGCTTCTGCCTGGGCATTTCTAGTTTTTAGGAAAATTTTCCTTCTACCAAACCAAAATTTACTTTACATCTCCCAACCTTCACTCCTGTTTCACCCTTTGGAAGCTAAGAGCAATCCCTCTCATCCCTTTTCCAATCCCAGAGGACAGCTCCCAGGTCTCCTCTTCCCCAAGGCCAACACCCAGTGTTTGCTCCTTCCTAGCCAGAATCCTCACCAGCAGGAGAATGGTCTAGCAAGCTACTGGGGAGGCATAATTGCGGTAAACAAGAACCAAAAAGAAGTACCAAAGACTGAGGGAGGGTCGTGACCGTGCCATTAGTGGCAGGGCGTTAGCAGTTGGTTGGACCTCAGGAGGGATGGGGATCAGTTTCTAAGATGGGACCCACTCTCTCGCCAAAAAGCTCCTTGGGTATTGCGGACAGCTGATGGCCAATTATTTTAGCAGATTCTTACATGCAATTAGCATTCCCAGTAATATCTTATGCATCAGCTGAAGTTCGGAGGTCTGGGCAGCAGAAGTCAACACTCGCCATCTCCCTCCCAGCCCAGAACTGCAAGGATGAGAGTTGGGAGAAAGGTGAGCCCTTCCCCCGGGTTCTCCTCTGCTCTCCTCCTCTCCCCTTCCCTGGAAAGCTGGCTCCCTCCCATTGTGACTGAGGGGTGGGGGAGGGAGGGAGGGAGGCAAACAAATCTTGGACATTTTGATCCCCTTACAGGGTCCTTGAAGAAGCCCTACCTGGCCGAGCTTCTTGGGGTGAAGCTGGAAACTCAACTGCAGCAGATTTCCAAGGATGGGGAGTGGGCACGGGCCAGGAGGGAACTGGCTCCGAGCCAGGAAGAAGGTAAGCATTCTCAGGAGCAGGAGGGAGGTGGCCAGTACGGCCAAACCACTGAGCAGGGAGAGCATGTGCCTTCCGCGGCTCTGGCTCAGCCGGGCAACCCAAGGACTTCCTTCTGCTCTTTCTTGCTCGCCTCCTCTCTGCTTTTCCCTTCTACTCCCCTTTTCTTTGTTAGCCTGTTTGTCTCTCCTCCTATTCTCTCTATCCTCGTCTTTGCTCAATTCCGTTCTTTCATTTCTCCTCTCCTACTCTCGTTATGTTGTTCACGCTCCCCTCTCCTCTTCTATGCCCTATTTTATTCTCCTCTCCTGCTTTCCCTTTATCTCCTGCCTCCTCCTCTATATTCCAATACACGTACTTTTCCTCTTCCCTATTGTCTTCCCTACTTCCTCTCTTCTTCCCTCTTCTATTCTCCCTTCCTCTGTTTAATCCTATTCATCTTTTTGCCCCATCTCTTCATCCCTACCTTATTTTTTTTCTATTCTGTTCTAATCTAGAATATTTTCTTTTCTGTTTTTGTCTCTCCTTTCCCCTCCTCTTCTTTCCTTTCTGTCTCCTGTGTAGCCACACTAAGTTTCCCTTCCTCTCTCTCCTCCTTTTATGTCACGATTACCGTAAGGAAAAGCCTTGGGAGTTTCTCCTTGGTGGAGTTGTGTAATTTTCGTTTGGTCACAGTGGCTGGGCCCACACCCTTGTCCCTCAGCAGGAGCTTAGCCTGGCACAGGTGGAGGTGGCCTTACCCTGAGTGAGGAGAACCACTCCCCCACTCCCCTGACTCCTCAGAGAGCCAGCATTGTCTCTGGGTCACCTCTGACAACCAACAGCTCGATGGGGCAAGAAATTGACTCCCAGGCCCCTTCCCCATTTCTCCTGACCCTTGACCCCACAGTCAACTGTTGCTAGCCACAGCTAGCAGCCACATCCAGAAGAACTCCAGTTCCACGGAGGGAGAATCAAACAGTCCTCTCTCTAGCCTCAGGAAGCAACAGCCTCTTAATGGGTGTCCCCACCTCTGGTCCCTCTCCCCAGTCCTTCCTTTTTACCACTACCAGACAAATGCTGAGGGGCCAGCCAATGACCTCGTGAGACCAGTAAAGCCAAAGCTGTGGATACTCTTCCTTCTCCCTCATTCCCATATCCAATCAGTTGAAAGTTTAACTACCACATGGCGCTGGTAGCCATTATCCTGATTCTAGTCAATAGGAAGGAGCTGGAGCTTGCATGGCTCCCCAGTGCCCCAGTGATCATGCACATCCATCCCATTGTGTGGATGTGAAGAAGTTCCTAGAGTTCTGGGTGGGGAGGAGGGGTGAGGGGGGTGTTCCCTCCATTCCTCAGAGTCATCTCTCTCTGTACCATTTTCTAGGTGGAGCCTCAATGGTTATAGATTCATCCAATTGGAAATCAGCTCTTAAGTCCTCTCTTACTCTACTTCTTCCTTTTATTTTGGGATTTTTTTGGTGAGGCAATCAAGGTTAAGTGACTTGCCCAGGGTCACACAGCTAGTGAGTGTCAAGGGTCTGAAGATGGACTTGAACTCAGGTCCTCCTGACTCTAGGGCTGGTGCTCTATCCACTGCTCCACCTCACTGTTCCTTACTCTACTTCTTAAACTCCTTAAATTCTACTTCCTTGAACTTGCTACTTCCCGAGCCTTCAACGTGTGATCTTGGTATAATGGAATCGATGCCCATGTGTGTTGGTAAGCAAAATGGGCTCTTAGCACTCAGTTCAACCAAGTGCCCTTGAAGAGTTTGGCTTTTGTTTCCTTTGATTAATTCAGTGTATTTCATTGAGTCTTACTAGGTGATAAGCCCCGGACCCAAACCCCTATTAGGTGCTAAGCCGATGTGGGCATGAAGTTCCCAGGGTCCTGAGGAGAGGGGCAAAAACCAGAGCCAATCACAGGAACTTAAGTTCTGGTCGCTCAGACAATGCTTGATGATGTCTGAAACTGTATAAGAGGAGAGAACCCAGGTTGGAGATTGAGACTTGTTGGAGCCAGTGACACCCTAAGCTGAAGCCAAAGCCAAAGGAGCTGAAGAAGCAGGTGCTGCTGGTAGCAGGGCTGACCTGCATGTGGACTGGGGAATGCTGAGCCAGGGCTTGAGGCCAGTGGGCAATCTTCTTACTGGAGGGGGGAAGCATGAATATGATTTGGTTTAATGTCATCATGTTTTTCTGCAACCTCCTGGTTACTCTTGTGAGGCGGACTTATTGGGCCTGGAAGCTTTTGGCCAGGATATCGAATTGGGGGCACTGGTTCGTGGGTCTGCTACTTTGGGGCTTGAATAAATGCTTTAATTCTTCTGCCTTCTGCTTAGAGAATTCTTTCTATCTTGCAGTTCTGAACCATTCGGACATATACGTGATTTTCTTTGAAATCATAAATTCTGCTTTTGTAATATACCATGGAAAGGGACAGAGAGGCTTGGACATCACATCCAGTTCTTTTACTCTTAGCACAGAAACAACAATAACAACGAACGATACATCGTAAATCAAACAAGCAGACGCACACCCACCATTCCTCTTGACCCCAACAATCCCCTAACTGGCCAGAGGCTACTTCAAACCCAGGCATTCTAGGGGCTTCCCGGTGTGCTTATGATCCCCATTCCTGCTTCTCCGGAAATATGGCAAAGCAGCATAAGCAATACAACCTGGTTTTCAGTCAGTGATTAACTCTTGCATCCAGCAGCGCCAATCCTAGGGAACTGGGTCTTGGGACCTCTTGTGGCAAGGAGCATGGATTCAGTGTCAGCTGGCGCTTCTTAGTCTCCATGCATTTGTCACTGGCAGTAACTTCTTGCCTTGCTGGATCTCTTGGAGCGGGATGAGTGGCCCCACTAGGCAGCCTGCTGGCCACCATGTCATTGGGAATCTCTCCGACCTGGAGGGCTGTCCTCTTCTCATGGAAAGTCATCACACCACTTCCTCTGGTCAGTGTCCTCCCTAACTTATTACAATATCTTATGATAATTATTATGATATTACAGTAATTGTCTTAGGATAACATCTTTCATATTGTCAAAGTCTCTCTGCTCCTCACAATGGGAAGAGGGACAGAGTGAAAGGGAGATTTCACAAGTCAGTTCAGTTTCACTCTAGTCTTCTGGATATGGACACTTCATGAAGATCTAGCCCAGGGCAGATCTAGGAAAATAATTTACATAACAACTCCACAATGCCCATGAGAAGAACACAGAATGAATGCTGAAGTTTGAATGACCAATGTTGGCCTCAAAAAAGGGGAAATGCTTTCTACCATTTCCTCAGAGAGGTGGGGAACTATGGATGCCTAATGGCGCGTGCATTCTGAGGCAAGCTCAGTGAATTTTGTTTATCTACTTTGGGTGGAGGTAAGTGGGAGGTATCATTTTTTTCCTGATCACATAAGTGTTCGATGACATTCTTGTGCTGCTCCTCACTCAGTTCTTGGTTACAATGCATTGTAGCCTCCCCATGCTCACCATGTGCTTCTCTGTCTCTCTCTGAGCGCAACTTTAATTTGGGGAGCCTTTGAATTCTATGGTTTGAAGGCTTATTGAATCACCAGAGGAATATTGTTTAAGGGATGGGTCACTTGTTTTCAAGGAGAAACTTGGGGTAATGAAAATTGCTGTAAAATTTCCCAAAAGCAATCTAGCTAACTCTCCTCTTTCTGTTTCATTCATCATTCATGTGCAGCATCTATCCAAGGTGTATGTGCTGAGGGGACAATTTACAAATTGTCGCTCCATCTGTACATCTTATTTGGGAGAAGAAACGTGCTTTATCCACTTGGTTTTTCCAGTATGGATAGCAGAAGGTGCTATTACACACACACACACACACACACACACACACACACACACACACACACACACACACACGCACACGGACACATGCGCACACGCACACACACGCACACACACGCACACGCACACACACGCACACACACACACACGCACACACACGCACGCACGCACGCACACACACGCACACGAACACACACGCACACACACACACGCACACACACGCACACGAACACACACGCACACGCACACATGTGCATACCTGCACTTAATGTCTTTTGAGTTGAATTATCATGCATTACTTTGTTTTCTAGTTTTATGTGTAGGAGTGAATCCCCCTAGCTTCATGGGGGAACCAAGGAGAACTTAAGCAAACTCCATTCTACTCAGTGCCCCACACAGTGCTTGGCACACAGTAGGCGCTTGATAAAAAGAAGTGAAATTGAACTGAAATTGAATCTTTCCATGTTGGACTTAGATGTGATCATCCTCGGTCCTTCCGCTCCTATTGCTCTGTCACCACCCATGATGAGACTTCAGAATGCAGGAAGTTAGACTGGATTAGATGTAGTCCCTGTTCTTGGGTAGCTGTAGAGGAGAGTTATGGACGCATATACATGACCTGAACACATTCCTGGGTGAAATAAGAAGGCTGAGAAGCAGACAATGAGCAGAGGCCAATGGATCTGGCAAAGTGAGAGATCACCGGTAGCTCTGGAGAGATCAATTGCAGTTAAGTGGAAACCAGATTGCAAAAGGTCGAGTAAGTAATAAAGAAGAAAAAGAAAACTTTTTTCATGTGTGTTGAAACTGAGCTCTCATCTAGTCTCAACCTGCTCAGCCCCTCCTTCTTCCCTCATCCTACGGTCAAAACCATCCAACTGGATGGGACAGGGCCCTGCTGGCTTCCAAGAGGACCTTTCTCCTGACCTGGAGACACACTTCCTTGAGGAGGCCAGGCTGAGACCAGGTTTCTGAGATGATAATTTCCCAAGGAACACAGACATGTATTTGGAATTCAAAAGTCCTTTAGAGATTCAAAATTTAGGTATCAGGGCAGGCAGCCTTTTTCCTACCTTTTGACTTTTGGCACATACTAAGCTTTTAATAAATGTTTTTTGATTGGTTGACTGATTAAGTCCACTAGTATAAAGCTACATAGAATTCTCAACTGGATAGCTCAGTGATGCAGCGGATAGGGCCCTGGGCTTGGAATCAGGAAGATTCATCTTGTAAGCTCGAATCCGGCCTCAGACACTTACTAGCTCACTACAGATGGACTTGGGTAGAGGCCACTCTTCTGCTTCCTACCCCAGTCCCTAGGCCAGTGACAGCTCAGCCCTCCTAGGCTGAGGTTAAGGCATCGGCCTGGAGTCCCCCAGAGCACAGACGCTTCAATGTGGGGCCACTGGAATCAGGCTCCCCTCCTTAATTCCCCAGGTCAGCTGCCAAGTCAGCGGTGATGTTGCTGAGTCAGTACCACAGGGGCAAAGCCAAGTAGGACAGAGTCTGGCAGAGATTTCAGATTTTGTAAGATTTAATAACTTGAAGGCCCTGACAGTTAAGAAGCCTCATTTAATCAAGCCTGTCAATTAAAAGTTTCATTAATCCTGCATTTGTAGGTGTCGACCTGAAAGTTTGGTTAAAGGAGGCAAACAAGCTAGGTGATATGTAAATTCATATTGTTTATTCCCTCAAAGCTAGCAAAGCTAGCTTACTTGTACATACAAGGACCCAGAGCATAAGTTCTGACTCCTGAACAAAAGAATGAGAAGGCTTAAATGCGTTTCAGAACAGCCCCAACTCAGCATGTCTGTGTCACTTAAAATTTATGACCTCCGTGTATGTTTAATCACAGTATAAGAAAGGAATTTCTTAATTGGATAGGTTGTAAATTCAATAAGATGAGAGAGTTGATAAAATGTCCATTGAAATTATGATCCAGGACATCTGTATTTTCTTTACCGTTAACATCCCATAACAGAATATATGTCCATAAAATACTGAGATAAGGAAAAGTCCCATTATTCAAAATAGCATTTCAGATTAAGGGTCTCATCCTTAATGGCCATGAACAGAGGAAAGAATGCTCTTAAGTCAGCCCCATCTGGGCTTGTTGACATAAGAAGAGGACAAGGAAGGTGTTAGGGTCTAGGCTTTGCTTCTGGTTGATTAGTTCAGGCTCTGGCCCTTAATGAAGTTTCTAAATTGATATTAAATGATTATCATAGGATCAGAGGACCTAGGACTAGAAGTGTCTAAGCCCAATCTCCCCATGTTACACATGAGGAAACTGAGACCCTAAGAGATGAAGTATTGGCCCAAGGTCACAAAGATAGTAAGGGGCAGAGTTTATCTTCTCCATCTTCAAATCCAGAATTTTTTGCCACGATTGAACTGCCATCCCCTAAGATCCTGTCTCAATGTTTCCTTGTTGGTTGAAGGGCCCTCTAGGTTCTTAGAAACTGTGCCATGGAGCACACATCTGGCAGGTTCAACAACCTGCAAAGGTTTCCAGGCCAAACTCAGGAACGGACAGAGGTGAGGCTTTCTACCCTGGAGGGCCTCCACACGGAGGCCCACTCACCTGTTTGGGGAGGCCTGGCCCTGACCTCCATTTCATGAGGAGCCCAGCCTTGCTCTTTAACGCCTGCTGAAATTTTCTTTGTTTGGGTTTGTTCTCTTTTATCTTTCTGTCTGCCCCCCACCACATCCCCACCTCTCACTGAGCAATTTTTTTAAAGAAAGAAGGAAAAATAAAAGCCTGAATACAGAGCTGCATAATCCAACCAAACAAATGTCCGCAGGGGCCATGCCTGAAAACACACATCTCTCCCTGCATGTTAAGTTCATCACCTCTCTCTCTGTCGGGAGGTGAGTAGCAGGTTTCACCTTCATTCTTTTGGATTCATGGTTTAGCACGGCAGGGAGCAGAGTTCTAAAGTCTTTTGAAGCAGTTTTTCTCTCTAATGTTTCATTATATACATTGTTTTTTCTGGTTCTCCTTACTTTGCTCTGCATCAGTTCATAGAGCTCTTCCCCATTTCCTGTGAAACTGTCTATTTTGTCATTTCTTATGGAGCTACAATAACCCATTACATTCCTCTACCACACGTTGTTTAACCATTCCCCCATGGACACCCCTTTAATTCCAATTTTTGGTGACCGTAAAAAGAGATGCTGTAAATATAGTTGCAAAATAGGTCCTTTTCCTCTTTCTTGCATTCCATTTTTATTTTATATTTATTTAATTTTTAATTTCTGGAATAAAACAAGCATTTCCGTAATATAGTATAATAAAAAAAACAATTGCACATGAGATTTCATATCTGTTATACACACCTTGCTACTCCTTTTCAATATGTAATGAAGTGATTCTTCAGGGGTGTAAGCCTAACAGTAGTATAGCTGGGGCAAGGGGTAGTGGTAATAGTAAGAGCTAAGATCTAGATGGTGCTTTAAGATTTACAATAGCAGAGGCTATTACTATCCCCATTTTATCAATGAAGAAACTGAAGCAGACAGGGGTTAAGTGACTCGCCCAGGGTCACACAGCTAGCAAATGTCTGAAGACAGATTTGAACTGAGGTCCAGCCTTACTCTAGGTCAGAGTATCTACTGTACCATTTAGCCATATTCATAGTTCAGTAACTCTTTGGTCATAGTCACAAGTTGCTTTCTAGGATGAGTCCAACTCCCTTTCCAGACTCCATGTCCTTGCCAGAAGTCTTGGTCCCAGGAGGGTTCTTTCTCCTCCCTCTCACATTTACCCTTTCCTCCACTCTCTATGCTTTCCAGATGCCCTTTAGGTCTTGCCTTTCCCCATTAAATGTTCCTAGAGGGTTGGCACTGTCTTGTTTGCTTGGATTTGTATTTCCAACACAACCATTGCTTGGCATATATTAAGTTCTTAAATGCTGTAGCTAGCTAGCTAGCAATTGAGCTACTTAATACGAGGGTCACACATCATTTGGGCACTGTGTTGTATCATCTGCTCCCTTGCCTACTCCCAGAAGCAGTGACCATGAGAAATGAAACAAATTCAAATTGTGTCTTCCCTAAAGCTCCTGGCTGGTTGGTTGTTGTCCTTCTTTCTCAAAGATCAACATGATATTACTGTGTTGGAGTCAAGATCCAGTGTGTCTGACTATGGCTGCCCAGACCAATATGAGCTCTGAAGGCTCTGTCCCAAGTTGGGCACTAATAGTCCACATGAACATTTGGAGTGGAGATGGCTCTAAATTTGTACAACTCATGTTTCTTTTGAGCTATTACAATTCTGCTTCACTCACAGAGCCTCGTGTCTTCTTTGATGTGAGCACACCACGGTGGGCAGGACTGCACCAGTGTCTACCATGTCATGCAATTGATTCCGAAGTTCTTCAGAGAGACCTTGAAAGTGTCCTTGTATCACTTCTGACCTCTGTGTGATTGCTTGCTTTGTGTGGGTTCTCTGTAAAATAGTCTTTTAGGCAAAGGTAAGTTCGTCATTTGAACAATGTGGCCTTGGCAGTTTAGCTCAAGTACCTTTTCCTGCCAGGTGATCTTCAGAATCTTCTGTAGACAATTCAAATGGAAGTGATTCAGTTTCCTGGCCTGGTGCTGGTCCAGGTTTCATGAGCATACAACAATGAGGTCAGCACCAGAGCTCTGTAGACTTTCAGTTTGGTAGACAACCTGCTACTTGTGAATGAGAAGATGTTGAAACCTGGAAGTGGAGAGTAGGCTGGACCCAAGGGCAGCGAGGACATCACCATGGCAAGCAATGATCTTTTATGGGTCGTTGCTGCAGAGCTGTAGCATCCAGCTGCAGAGCAACCATTTAAGGCTAGACAGGGCATGCTAGTGAGACGATGTCATAGGGCCAAGTGACAAAAGCAGTGAAATGGAAGAAACCAGTGAGCTCTTTGATGGGGCCAGCTTTAGATCTGGCCTTCCACCAGGAAACTCAGATTCATAATGGCGGAATGCCTTCAAAGGCAAGAGAAGCAGTTTGGCAGGGCAGACAATCGATGGCAAGCTTCTACTAGTCCTCATCATGTGCCAAGAAGGGGAGAAGACCACCATGTTCTCTACAGCTCTCTCTACTCACTTTCCCTGTGACTCCTGAAGCCTAAAGGGCCCACCCTGACCACCACTCTCCCACATACATTGTCTCCCCTATGAAAATGTAACCCCCTCAAGAACGGTGACTGTCTCACTTTGTATCCTTCTGGTTGGTGTGTAGTAAACCTCAATACACATTTTTCATTCATTCATTCATTCATTCATTCATTCATGCTGCCCAGGAAGAAATTATTTGTGGTCTAGTATTCAAGGAATATAGAAGATGTAGGTGCATTTAGATTGCCCCAACAGCCAATTCAATGAACTGCTCTGACACCACAGAGTTAATGGAAAGAGAGGGGGAGGGGAGAGACACAGAAAGAGACAGACAAAGAGAAAAAAGACAGGTAAAATGGCTAAATACTTCCATGCACATGAGCTATGAAAAGAAGAGCAAGAGACTCCCCCTGGTCACCAGACACAAAGACAAGAGGTCAGTTAGTTAGAATATTAGGCAGAGACTTTCCCCCAGGGAGGATGGAGGATAGTGGCACAGGATTTGGAGGCAAGACCCCCACCAGCAGAACAGGCTGAAAAGCCCAGCCATCTGCTCTAACTGTGCTGTGGATTGACATGGGAATATGTGGCTGGGAAGGGACAGGCCTGAAGGGCAGAAAGTATTCCAAGGGGAAGGCCCTGGCTGCCCTGTGCTTAGCATTTCAAGGAGAAAGTCCTTATTTTGACAAGAGGATTACAAGTCATGTTGGAATTGCAGGATGCTGCCCCTGTCACGTAGGCAGCCGGAGCAGAAAGATTTCTTTGTCTTGTAGTATTGTGGAAGGTTTTGCACTGGTGATATGGATCCTGGCATCGCTCTCACCCTGTGGCATTCCCCAAGGCAGCTTCCTATCTTCCCAGGCCTGAGGGATTCTTCCCTCCAGACCAGCCCCATTGGCCGCCTCTTCAATATCATTTCTGCAGAAAAAGAGAGACAAAGGAAAGTCCTGGGTATGAGCTGAACTCAACGGAGCCAGAGTTGTGATTTTAGAAGTAACAACATGTATCCTTGCCCTGCATTTGACAACTGTATCTGTCCAATCTCAACAACCCTTGTCTGATGCCCTTTGCATCAGCTGGCAGCGGCGCCCACTCACTACTGCATGGTGGACACGTTTAGAAGGTCAATGCTGCCCTCCTTTTGACAAAGGCTGTGGTCTCTATCCCTCTGCTGGGAACGGGAAGGGCATCAGCATAGAGTTCCAAAGTCTCTCTGTATAGTTCATTGAGCAGTGTGGAAGAAGACTGAAAAGATCTAATTGTGTATAGACCAATCGACTTTTAATGAGAGAACAAAAGTGACTCAGCAAACCGTGTCATAAGCCCCCAGTGTCCCAGTCTTTGTTAAGTCCCCAGGGCCTTCTATGCTGGGCCTGTACAGTGGGTACAATCAGATGCCTAGGGCCAAGGAAAACAATGAGAAAAAACCCTGAATTGTCCATTAGGATCCTTGCAATTCGCTGCACACCAGTGCTAGTCTGGAAGGCCTGGGATCATGCTTTGCATCAAAAAACAGTGGGCACTGGCAGAATTTTCCAGGAGATGACTTACAGAGTGAAGCAATCATTGACTCATATACAAACTGGAATTCTCCACTTTGCCGTGGATCGTCCCTGGAAAGCTCGGAGACTCTGTATATCGAGCACAGTTTCAACTACTGACTGACCACAATTCACTGCCTTTAATTGTGACTAGTGCTAACTTGGATGCTGCCTCTCCGAGAGAGGTAGTGATAGCAACTGGGAGTGAGGGACCAAGCTTTGGTGTGCTTACTAAGGGAGCTAAATAATGCCCATTATAGGCAATCATCTAATATGTACTTGGCATCAGAATTGCCTGTGCGGGACCTATGCGTTGGATGCCGCCTGCGTGTTTGCTGCGCAATGTGCTTTTCTCCATGTATGGTTTTTGGCTGTTTGTAGGAGCGTACATATGACACATGTACTTTTGTGTGTCACTCAGGGGAAATATGTTACCCACCTTTTGATAGAGATCTGATAGACTCAGGTACCTTTGGGGGTGGCGGGTGGGGGGTGGGGAGAGGGCTATGGAGATGGCCAATGTGGGGATTTGTTCTGCTTGACTATACATGTTTATTACAGGAGAAAACAGAACAAAAACAAAATATATCTATATAGGAGAGAATGTCATATATAAAACATCCGTTTCTGAGGCATCTGATTTTATTTATCTTTTTCATCTTATAGCATGCTCTTTTGCAGATAGTAGGGGCTACATAAATACTTGTTGAGTTGGAAAAAAATTAAATTGGGGCAGGTAGGTGATGCATGATAGAATGCTAGACCTAAAGTCAAGAAGATCTGAGTTCAAATCCAGCCTCAGATACTTACTGTGTAACACGGAGCAAGCCACTTAACACTGTTTGCCTCAGTTCTCTCATCTGTAAAATCAGGGGAGAAGGAAAGAAGGAAATGGCAAACCACTCCAGTGTCTTTGCCAAGTAAGCCTCAAGTGGGGTCATGGAGAGTTGGACACAACTGAAAAACGACTGAACAACCAACAAAAAATTAAATTAAACCCATAGTACAACAAACCCCAAATAATCCCCAGAACAGAAGAACACCAACCTTTAAGATCCCTAATTCAACACTTGCTGCTCTCACAAACTAGGAAGCCTCTAGACATCATGCCACCTTCCTCAGGCTCAACCTGATGCATGAGTCGAATATCATTTGGAAACTGGGTTTCATTGTCTACATTCCCTTGGCTACTCACAGAAGGAGCGTCCATGCGGAACCAAGCTATAGCTTTGTCTTTCCTGGGACTTCTGGGTTCCAAATTGCTTATGTACTCTGGAAGCTGTCTGTTTAGGAGACCAATAGGTACAGAGCCTCTCAACAGAGAGCATGTTGTTCGTTGTTTTTATTTTTCCTAGGCTGAGAGGAAGTGCTGGATACAATATCCAAGAATGACTCTTCTGGAGAGGAATCACTTCCTTTATGCTGAGGCTCTTCAAATTATCTGGGGTGGAGGGGGGTGGTTGTCAGACATAGGGACTCTAGAGTTGTTGGGTGGTGGGGTAAATCCAGAATAACCCACATCCTCTAGATTGCAGGTTGGTACTGCCCCACAGAAAAGGCAGAAGGGAGCAACTGAAGGTTGTTAGCTCTCTGAGAATCACTGAGAGCTCAGTGCTTCTAGAAATCTAGTTGGCTGTGTCCCATATCTATGGAGATCAAAGGGTGCCTAACACCAGATGCTTCTCGTTAAATAAGATCAGTGGTGGTCATCAGCACCACCTGGAGGTTAAGATGGATGCCATTATCGACATAGAACCATATGGAATGGGGATTACCAAAATCTCCTTATCCATTAGTGCAGGCCCCTATTCCTTGGTGCAGGACAAGCTGCTATCTTTGAGAAATCTTGTAGGGAGCATCTCCAGGCATTTAGATAACCTGAGCAGCTGCCTTTGAAGAAGGGAACAGGCAGAAAGAGAAGCAGGGAGTGGGAGTGTCTCCGAGACTTAACCGGGGTGTTGATGTGAGCAAGAGAGGCAAGGCTCCATGTCCCGTGTGCCCACCCAGAGAGGGAAACAGAGGCCACTTGGCTGATCGAAGAAAGAGACATTCCCACAGCTACCTGAGGAGACCTTTTGTTGGGAGCGTGGGGCAACCTGGATTGTAAACCACAGAAGGCCTAAAAAGGCCAGAAATCATCCATGGCCCTAGAATGCTCCAGAGTTGTAATGCTGGGAGCTGAGGTCTCACACACACACACACACACACACACACACACACACATAGAACTAGATGGGTGCTGTCTGGGAAGGAGCCAGGAGGTACCAAATAGTCTCCCACCTTGCTGGTGCCCCACCCAAGGCAGTGCTATCATTCACAGGCACTGCCTATATCCCTGGTCGGATATAGGTTGGGGGCTTTCAGACCTCTTGGGCTCAGATCTGAGTCCTTTCTGTATCCTTTAAATAAAACCCTTCTATGTGGACACTGAGGTTCCCATAGCTCCCTAAGGAGAGCTTTCGTGGGCTCCATCTGAGTGGAGGCAGTTAAGAAGTGGGGGTCAAAGTGTGTCTGGGCCTTTTGTGTCAGGTTTCCTGGTCTTCCCCTCCCCCCAGCCCCATGCCAGTGCCTTCTCTTCTTAACTAGCTTGGATCTATTTGCATTAATCTTAATATTCTTGTATATAGGCACTCATCTTATTAGACTTGAACTTCCTGGCAAATACCAATTGTTTTAATGAGCCTCTGCCTAGGGTTCTTAGGCACCTTCCTGACCACCGCCCAAGTGTCTCATTGGAACAGTCCTCATCTTTGGTGCTGTCTGTCTGGAGATTTCTTTCTTAAGGATCATGCCTTAAACCCAAATCACTCCAGCTCTCATTAATTGGCCAACAACACGTCCCAGCCCAAGCCCACCTGGTCATTGTTTGTTCACCCTGATGGTGTTACACTCAAAATTGAAGCCCACCATTAATCCCCTCTGAGCTCACCATTAATCCCCTTTATATTCTTGTCTTTGTCTCTGTCCACACTCTGTAATGACTTGAAACAGCTTAAGGCATAGTTCTGGTTAGATTGCCCAAGGCTAGTCCCCTGACCCCACCCCCCACCCCTTTCTCCTGATTCAGCATTCTGTATATTCTCTCTACATCAGCATTACGTGCAAGGATCAGTTTCAGGGTAGGGTATAAGTTTATCTTAAGGAAGGACCACCCTGTTACCAAATAGGGTCCCCACACCCTGGGTTATGGTGCAGCTATTCTGCTGACCAAGCTAGGTCCCTCCACCCAGAGCATAGCTGATCAAGTAGGGGGTACTTTCTGGGAAATTCCACCCTTCACCCTCCACCCAGTTATAGGAACTGATCATGACCTAGGAGGGACCCTCTTGTCACAAGATGGTCACACCCCTGTATCCTTGTGCCGTATTCCCAAATTAGCTCTGAGCTATGGATCCAACTGTGGAAAATATTATACTATTTTATATCATTTTTAATTTCAACCAGACCCAGAGCCTGAATTAATGAGTAACTGGATGAAGATCCAGGACCTGGGCTTCCTTGTTCTCTCTAAAAGTTTGCTCAGGAAATACCCTTACCACTGTCAACAAGGCCAGATTAGACTGACCTAAGGACATTCTCACCCCTGTTAGCCATTAAAGGATGAGACCCTAACCCCAAGAGAGAATATTAGCTGACCTTTGTCAACATTCTTTACAACCCTATTCCATTAAGGAAAATCCTCTTCTTGTATCATGGTTAAACATACATGGGGGTCATAAAAAATGAGGTAATACAGGCTTGTTGGGTCTGCTAAAATAACGTATATAAGTTTTCTCATTCCTTTGTTCAGACAGCCAGAGCTTAAGCTCTCACTCCTTGTATGTACAAGTAAGCTAGCTTAGCTATGCTTTAAGGGAAAATAATAAACAACATGGATTTTTCTATCACCTAGCTCTGTTGTTTCCTTCAACCAAATTTTCAGGTTTAACACAACTAATGGCTGATCTTTGCTTCTGTACATCATTGCTTCTGCTAGCGACTCTCCCTAATTGTGTAATTGTGGTTTTTGCCTCTATAAGCCTGTATGTCCTTCAGTTCAGGGCTGCCTGATTTGAGTGTATAGTCCAGGTAGTCACACGCTTGATCAATAAATCTACACTTAAATTTACCTTGAACCCCGGTCTCATCTCGTCTCACTGTTGTTTTCTACATAACGATGGCTCAGAGTGTTTTGGCCAGAAACCTTGAGGGTCTTCCCCTCCCAGACTGATTTTTTCAACTAGGTAGAAGAGGCCATCTTCGCCTCATTTCTTACCTAGCCATAATCACTGAATGGGCACTGCCTCAGTCAAACTGAGACTTGTTAAAGACCTTATTTTAAAAAGGCCAAGGTCTCCCACTGTATTCTGGGCCATCTCCAGTTGTCCTGATCCCTATCTGGCCACTGGACCCAGATGGCTACAGGGCAGATAGTGAGGCTGATGACTTTGCTCCCTCACTTAAATCCAGTTCACTTACCTGCATGTCATGGCATCACCTCCCTGATGTCATGGTTCTCTTCGAGAACAGGACAAACAACAATCTGTCTGGACTCATCTACATCCAAGATTGGCCTGATTTGGGTTGGAATTAAGCAGCCTTTTGGCAAAGTCCTCAACTCTTAATCCATTAACATTTTGCAGAAACCAGCAAACCCAGTCTCATAGTCCTTGCTTCAATAGGATTAAGCCTATCCTAATCTCCTTATTATAATATATCCCTTAGGGTTCATTTGTAATATATACTTTTATTTTACTGTATTTGTTTCTAATGTTTCATAGGATCAGAGGCACTCTTAATGGGTGGACGGAACTTCAAAGGTCTTGTTCAATCCATTCATAAAGCATTTGACCATGACCTTGTCTTTTACCTCTAGTTCTCGCTAGGCAGCCAGATGGCTTAGTGGATAGAGCATTGGGTCTGGAGTCAGGACGACCTGAGTTCAAATTCATTTCAGACACTCAGTAGCTCTGTGACCCTGCAAGTCACTTAACCTCTGTTTGCCTTAATCTGCTGGAGAAGGAAATGACAAACCCCTCCAGTATCTTTACCAAGAAAACCCCATGGATAGTATTGGCATCTGTGCCATTGGCCAGGAGTCACGAAGAGTCAGACGCAACAGAACAACCAATCTAGGACTAGACACGGAGATGTGATGGAGCCTGCTAACTGGCCCTGAAGAGCCAACTGTTCAATTTATTTCATGAGCTTTTATACTGGAAACTGGCAAATATCACAAATCAGGACTTGATTTATTGTTCTGTTGATCATCTAGACTTAAGAAAGTGATGGAGAAAATATTAATAATATGAACTAAACTTGCAAGTGTGTCCTGTATTTTCAGAGAGCTGGTTGTTAAACATTTACCAGCATCTTCTGGAGTACATCCTCATAATTGTGAAGTTCAGGGATTCTCTGGCATCCCCATTGACTAAGTGGGCAAGGGGAAGGTGTAGGAATGAGGAAGAGATTCGATTCGACAATTCCCCTCCTTCACCAAGAGGCAGAGTGAGGTAGGTTCTCCTCTATAGCTGTCTCTCCTGCCTGGTGCCTGAGATCACGTTCCCCAAGCCAGCTCTCTATCTCGACTCCTCGACTGACTCCTCAGGCAGAATGTTTCACTCTTAAAAGGCTGCCAGAAGTGCACCCAGTCCTGTGGCAGTTGATTGTTTTTGTTGTTCAGTCATGTCTGACTCTCCATGACCCCATTTGGGGTTTTCTTGGCAGAGATACCAGAGTGGTTTGCCATTTCCTTCTCTGGCTCATTTTATAGATAAGGAAACTGAGGCAAACAGGGTGAAGTGACTTGCCCAGGGTCATGCAGCTAGGAAGTATCTGAAGCCAAATTCAAACTCAAATCTCCCTGACTCCAGGCCCGGTGTTCTACCCACTGCACCACCTACCTGCCCAGTCAATTGCTACCTGAATTCTAATTCCATCCATTTCAATTGGAGAACTTCAAATTTCATAAAAGGGTAAGTATAAGACTTTCTTTGCAATTCATTTAAGACCTTTAAACTTCACTCCCTCAGGCAGGTGGCTTTTCCTCTTATCTCCTGTGATTTTAATCACTGGGCCAAGGAGAAATCAGCTGATCAGATGTGTCCAGATTGACTCTCCTCCTTCCCACAACATTATATTTCTTCCGCTCAAGTGCCTGGAATAGTTTCTGCTCTGTGAAATCTTCGCTGTTCTCCACAGCTGCTCATGCTCTCTTCCTAATCGATGTTTCCACAGGCATTTTGTCTCTGTCTCTCCTTTGCCTTCCCTCAATCCTCACCTTATTTTCATGTAGCAGGGATTTTTAGGGCTCAGTACCCTCACATGTAGCCCACACAGGGCCTGCCCCTCTGCCAGTCACTACTTGACTCGTAATCCTAGTCATCCTCTTCCTCCCAAATTTTAAAGTAATCCAGGAGAATGTTTAGATATTTATTAATTACTCAAATTGCAACCTCTCTCCTTAATTAATAAACTTGCTCTGAGCAGTAGGACTGACTGGCTTCCTGAAGAGAGGAGGAAGAAGGATTGTGGGCAGATGTCCTGGCCATGTTGAAGCTTGTATGCTTTTATCCAAGGCCAACCTAGGATCTGTGAAATCAGCAGGAGAGAGTAGGACAAAGTCAGTCCTGGCTTCGGGGCAACGCCAAATGCCAGGGCATGTTGCTACACAGCTAGGTAGTGTTCTGTTCATGGCTTTGACAACCAAAGGGCTCCAATAATGCAAGATATCAAGTAACTCGAGGTAAAATAAATCATGACCATAGAGTATACAACTACTAATGTTTCATATTTGGCTCATAGAGGTACCTTTCCTCTACAGAACTCAAAACCTTTTCATGTTCATTACCCTACATGGTGAGAGATATAGCAATTCAGGTCTCTGTATGAGCAGGTGGAACACCTGAAGTGGCAAATGACTTGGCCAAGGTCACCCAATGAATGGAGAGGCCATTCTGGGAGAAGTCAGAGAAGAGCCCTCGGTGTGAGCCAGGTATTTGTGTTCAAAACCAGGACTTGTCCTTCTTGATCAAGAATTTAGGAAACTTGGAAAGTATTTCTCAAGCACGTAAATAATGACAAGCATTTAAAACAACCCCCAGAGGGGCTTATATAAGCGCATCAGTTGGGGAATTCTTTGAAGTTATGGTTCATGAATGTAATGTCCACCATATTGTGCTGTAAAAAAGTTATGAATGTAGAAAAGCATGGAAAGACTTCTACGAACTGATACAAAGTGAAGTGGGCAAAACCAGGAAAACGATACACATAACGAATATAACAGCTAAAAGAACAGAAAGGAAAACAACGAAACAACCAAAACTGAAAGTTATAAAAGTATCATGAACAACTTTGGAGCCCTGGAAGACGTACCGGCCCCCCCAGCCCCCCAGCTCTTTACAGAGGGTGGAGATGATGATGAATGAGTGAGTGAAGCATTTATTAAACACTCACTATGTGCACAGCGCTGGTCTAAGAGCTGCTCTCAAGGAGCCCACATGCAAGTGAGAGAGACAACCTGAATGGAAACTTCCAGCCGTAGATCAGATGGCTGGGTCCCAGAGTCCTTAGGGTACAGATGGGAACCTCTTCTTTAATGTTTTTCCACTGATTAAAGTAATCCAGGAGAATGTAGCAAGGCAATAAATGTCAACTACCCTCATGTGGACCCAAGATGACATAATCACCCCTTGGCCTGCTGTTTGACTTGGTATGATATTAATTTTCATCAGCATAAGGTGTTTTTAAACTTTTACAAAGAGATATTTACTTAAAAGATACAGCAAGAAAAAGAAACATATAAAAATGTCTCCCAGCACATAGAGACGAAATCCTCCCTATGTTACCCCTGTCTCTGGAGGGCATCAGACTCAAAATTTAGCACTGGTCCCGCCAACTTCATACTCAAAGCCTGGCTACCAAATGAACCTGCATTTCAGATCAACATGAGTTCTAATGTAACCCAGGCCTATGTTTGGATATTTCTTTACTAATCACTAAGGTTACAACTTCCTCATTACTTAGTCTGTCATCACAGAGGGCCCATCCTAGTTTATCAAATATTTACCAAACTAGACAAACTTCTTCCCATAAGCAGTTACTCATATCTCTCTCTATCAAAAGCCCTAATCTCCCAGGCTTCAATAAACATCGATGTTATTGATTGTACAACCTGTTAACAATGTAACAAATAACACAACAGCATAAATATTCATGGTGTTTTAGCTGTGAGAAACACAAAATCCAGAGTTTCCTCCAAACATCGCTTCAGCTGTAAATACCTGCTCCTCACTCCTTGGAATGACAATCCCACAGTTTGGTTCACTCTTGAAAGAACTCTTCATCCTCTTCTTGAGAGAAAGGGTTAAACCATTTCTCTCAAGAAAAGAAGTTCTCTTCGAGCCTTTTTTCCTCTGTCTTTTTTTTGGGCTGTAATCATTCCTTACCTAGACTATTGCAATGGACTCTTCTTTGATCTCGTCTCTGTCTTCTCCAATCCATCCATCACACAGCTGGCAAACTCACTTTCTTTTTTTTAAACTTATTTTATTCTTAACTTATGAAATAAAACCAGCCTTTCCATAACAAAGTGGGATAGAAAAACAACCTGAAATTGCAGATCCATTATGTACAACTTGCTATTCCTTTCAAATATACAACAAAGTTATCATGTGACTTTCTTTTTTTTCTTTCCCCTCTTTTTTCTCTTCCCTCTCACCTTGAATTTTGAGATGGCTACCATTAGACACAAATCTGTATGTGTATATACATACATATATATATACACACGCACATACACATCCACATATATGTACATAGACATATATACATACATGCCACTTCTTTTTCTGGATTCATACAACATCTTCCTTTGTAGGATCTTTGAGGTTAATTTGGGTATTTATAGTAGAATGACTTAGTTGCTCAAAGTTCTTAGAACAACACTGCTGTTACTGTATACAATGTTCTCTTGGTTCTGTTCACTTCACTCTTCATTATTTTGTAGAGGTCTCTTCATGCTTTTCTAAAATCACTGAGTTCATCATTTCTTGTAGCTGTGTAATATTCCATCATGAATATATACCACAATTTGTTTATCCATTCCCCAACTGATGGCCAGCTCCTCAATTTCCATTAGGTAGTTTGAAAATTTGAACAACATGGAAAATATTACCTATCAGACTTATAGATAGGCGAACAATTTATGAACAAACAAGAGATAGTGTTATGAGATGTAAATGGATAGTTTTGATTACATCAGATTTAAAACGTTTTGTACAAATTGACGTAGCCAAGATCAGAAGGAAGCTACCTAGCGGAAGTTTAAAATAAATAAAATTCAGAGCCCCATTAGGGGACTTTGCTGTTGAAAATTGTGTCAAAGCATTAGAACTAGAAGTGTGGATTCAAGTGCTGACTCCTTAATTTATTAGCAACTAGAAGCCATGTGATTCTGGGCAAGCCATTTCCCTTCTCTTAAGCTCAATTTCCTTGTCTATAAAATGCAGGTATTAATATTTTGGACGGAAATGCTATGTAAACTTTACTCTGCTATAGAAATTTAAACTGATGAGTGTTTTCTGGGCATCGAAATTCAATACCATCTGGTTTCAACCTGTTCAGCCACTCCCTCTTTCTCTTCTTCCTCTCTCCTCTCCCCCAATCCCAGAAACATGGCACGACAACTAGATTTGGCAGGACCCTGATAGATTCCACAGGGCCATGGAAACACATCTTGCTGATGAGGCCAGAATCAGGCCAGTTTTCTGAGATTTCAGTCCCATGGGGGACGAAGGGACAGATATATTAATGCTTGAAGAGGTTGGGTTGAAGCTGCTGAAGTTTCAACCAGCATCTCCTCATTTTAATCCTTTCTTCTCATTTGGTATTGTTTTAACAACCCAGTTAGCAGTTTCGGTGGGGGCGTAAGATCCCTCCCCCACAGCTGGCACCCAGGAGGCTGCTGGGACCCAGGAGGCTGCCGGGACCCAGGAGGCTTCTGGGAAAGCACAGGTTCTTTTTATCTGCTTAAACAAGGAAAGCACGGTGAAGGGGTTGACCAGCTTACTTTAATCCAGCATTCAGTTAGCATACAGACAACAATCATTTAGTTCGGGGGAAAACGCCAGCATTCAGTTAGCATTCAGTTAGTTCAGGGGAGCATACAGACAAGCATCAAGAGACAGACCAAATACAGATTCATTGACTTACTTCAGGGGAAAAAACCAGCACCCTGAGGTTCAAAACATTCATTTAGTTCGGGGGAAAAAAACAAACCAGCACCCCGAACCTCAAAACCAAAATACAAACAAGTTACAAATATCAACAGAGAGACCCAACACAATTCATAGTTACCAACATCTGGGCTCGGCCCGAGAGCAAGGGCTGGCCCAGAGTCACACTTGCTTGCCGCTGCTCCCACACCAACCGGAAGAGGAAAGAGAGAGCTTCAAGCTGTCTTTCCCCTCTTATAGAGTTTTTGACATCATCAAGCACCACCTGAATGACCAGGGCCGATTGGTTCTTGACTTGGCCCCTTCCCCTAGCGTAGACCAGGTTCTGGAGCTAACACCTCCCCTCAGCCAGCCCCATGACTCATCACACAGGAAGTTGTCTGCTTCCTGGAATGCTCTTTGGGCTTCCTGCCCCGGAAGAGCAAGCCACAGTGTCCAGAGGCTCAATGAGGTAAGCTGAGTCATTCAAAGAAAATAAAGGCCATTCTGGTTACACTCCACCCCTCACAATGTTCTAGGATGCACAATCCAATCATAATTTAAATTAAATTATATATCCTAGAACATTGTGATCCAATTACGCAGGAAACTAAAACATATCATTCACAGTAAAGCAAAACATATCATTCAGTGACATTCCCAAACATTGGTTTACGATTCAAATGTGATCCACCCCTAGATCCCAGCAAGATAATCTCTTCAATCAATCATCCCCAAAATAATTATTAATAATTCAAATGCCCACCCCTAGATCTTTGTATCCATTACATAGGATCAATAACATCATAACAATAAAACAATATAGCAAGGATAACACAAAATAAGTAATCAGAACACTATCATCATCCCCCCCCCCTCAAACAATTGGGGCTCAAAATCTTGGGGTAAGGGGTGAAGGTCTCATTTTCCATAGCTTCTTCATGCTGAAATTGGACGTAGAGCTGTGCCTGCCCCAAAGAGTCCCATTCCAGAGGTCAGTTCTTTCAGCGAGCTGGCAGGAATTCCAAGAACACTACGTGTTTAGGCAGTCACCGGAAAGTGCAGGGTACTTAAGCCTAAAGGAGACAGAACTAGCAACAAAGTTAACCAAAACAAAGAACAAAAGAGCAGGCAAGTATGGGCTATTATCCTTTAAATAAAATCTTTTCAAAGAACAAAAAAAAGTAGGCAAGTATGGGCTATTATCCTTCAAATAAAATAATCCAATATCAGAAGCCAAACTCAGGTGGGAAATGTTTCTTTTCAAAAGGAACACTCTGAGGAAGCCAAGAGGATCCCACCCTAGATGGAGACTAGGATTGTCCTCCCAGCCTTTCCCCAGATGTACAAACTTTCCTCTGTTAATCACATGAGGCCACCTTCCCTCCAAGTATGACTTCATCTGGCTTCCATTTTGCCCATACCTTAGCTCCCAACTTTATTCTATCAATGGAGCAAGACCCTTTTGCTCCTGTTTCAAAACTCCATGTACAATATAATCTCAAGAAATTGGCCCTTTTAGCACAGTCCTCCGGGGCCATGCTTATCAGCTTAAGCCCTGGGAGGAAGGGATTATCTCCTGCTCTGGGCCCCTGGGAAACCTCGCCCAGCACTTCCACTCCCTGTTTTCCTTCAGGCCTTCCTTGCTCCTAAGGCTCCAAAGTACCTGCCTGTTTTCCTTGCTCCTGAGGCTCCACAGAACCATAGCCACCTCAAGTACAAAGAGCAGTCCAAAAACAGGGAAACATTCAACCAACCCAGCACCCCAAAACGCCATGCTCTCTTGTTAAAGCCAGATCCTGACCAAGACTACGCCATATGTTTTAACAACCCAGTTAGCAGTTTCGGTGGGGGCGTAAGATCCCTCCCCCACAGCTGGCACCCAGGAGGCTGCTGGGACCCAGGAGGCTGCCGGGACCCAGGAGGCTTCTGGGAAAGCACAGGTTCTTTTTATCTGCTTAAACAAGGAAAGCACGGTGAAGGGGTTGACCAGCTTACTTTAATCCAGCATTCAGTTAGCATACAGACAACAATCATTTAGTTCGGGGGAAAATGCCAGCATTCAGTTAGCATTCAGTTAGTTCAGGGGAGCATACAGACAAGCATCAAGAGACAGATCAAATACAGATTCATTGACTTACTTCAGGGGAAAAAACCAGCACCCTGAGGTTCAAAACATTCATTTAGTTCGGGGGAAAAAAACAAACCAGCACCCCGAACCTCAAAACCAAAATACAAACAAGTTACAAATATCAACAGAGAGACCCAACACAATTCATAGTTACCAACATCTGTAGCCAGAATGGACTTTGTTTTCTTTGAATGACTCAGCTCGCCTCGTTGAGCTTCCCTGGACGCTGGGGCTTGCTCTTCCGGGGCAGGACCAGAGCTTCCTGTGTGATGAGTCGTGGCGCTGGCTGAGGGGAGGTGTGTTAACGTGGTCTACGCTGGGGGAGGGGCCAATTCAAGAACCAATCGGCCCTGGTCGTTCAGGCGGCGCTTGATGATGTCAAAAACTCTATAAGAGGGGAGAGGACGGCTTGAAGATCCTCCTTTCCTTTTCTGGTTGGAGCCAGAGACACCTACAGCCGAAGCTGAGCTGCCGGTAGCAGAGCTGACTAGAGGCTAGTGGGTAATCTTCTTACCGTAGAGGGGAAGCATGTATACGATTTTGCCTTATACCATCTCGCTTCTCTGTGGCCTTTTGGTTACCCTTATAAGGCGGACTTATTGGGCCTGGAAGCTTTTGATGAAAATATCAAAATGGGGACGCTGGTTTGTGGGCTTGTTATTGTGGAGTGTAAATACATGCTTTAGTTCTCCTGCCTTCTGCCTAGAGAATTCCTTATATCCTGCGGTTCCGGACCTTTTAGGCACATATGAGATTCTCTTTGAAATCATAAATTCTGCCTTCCTAATGTAACATCTGGGCTCGGCCCGAGAGCAAGGGCTGGCCCAGAGTCACACTTGCTTGCCGCTGCTCCCACACCAACCGGAAGAGGAAAGAGAGAGCTTCAAGCTGTCCTTTCCCCTCTTATAGAGTTTTTGACATCATCAAGCACTGCCTGAATGACCAGGGCTGATTGGTTCTTGACTTGGCCCCTCCCCCTAGCGTAGACCAGGTTCTGGAGCTAACACCTCCCCTCAGCCAGCCCCATGACTCATCACACAGGAAGTTGTCTGCTTCCTGGAATGCTCTTTGGGCTTCCTGCCCCGGAAGAGCAAGCCACAGTGTCCAGAGGCTCAATGAGGTAAGCTGAGTCATTCAAAGAAAACAAAGGCCATTCTGGTTACAGGTGTTCATTTTAACCTTGGTGCTAACTGGCCAAATACACACAGCAGCTGATCCTGAAATGGGTCTCATATTGTTAACTAGCAGATTTTGTTCATCAAGACAGAGTCAGTTCCATATCTGGGGATGCTGTTGGGTGTTCATCACATCCAATGGGTTCTTACTTTCTTCTTAAAGGAAGTATTCATGACCAGCAGGTGTGGGACTCCAGACTACTCCACACACTTAGCCATCTTTAATTTCTTTTTAGTTTTCAACATTCACTTCCATAAGTTTTAAATTTTCTCTCCCCCCCAAAGATGGCATGCAATCTAATATAGGCTCTACATATACATCCCTATTAAATATGTTTTCATATTCATGTTGTATAGAAGAATTAGAATGAATGGGAGAAAGAAAACTATAAAGCAAAACAAAACAAAAAAGAAAATAGTCTGCTTCGATCTGCATTCAGACTCCATATTTCTTTGTCTGGATGTGGATAGCATTTTCCATCATGAGCCTTTTGGAACTGTTTTAGGAACTTGTATTGCTGAGAAGAGCTAAGTCTATCAAGGTCAGTCCTCATACACTGTGGCTGTTACTGTGTACAACGTTCTCCTGGTTCTGCTCCCCTCACTCAACATTGGTTCATATAAGTCTTTCCAGGTTTTTCTGAAGTCCACCAGTTAATCATTTCTTATAGCACAATAGTATTCCATTCCATTCATATACCATAACTTGTTCAGCCATTCCCCAATTGATGGGCATCCTCTCTGCTTTTTGGGGTTTTTTTTTGAAGGGAGGAAGGTGGGGCAATTGGGGTTGAGTGACTTGCCCAAGGTCACACAGCTAGTGTGTCAAGTGTCTGAGGCGGCATTTGAACTCAGGTCCTCCTGACTCCAAGGCCGGTGCTCTACTCACTGTGCCACCTAGCTGCCCCCAATGGGCATCCTCACAATTTCTAGTTCTTGGCCACCACAATAAGAGCTGCTATGAATATTTTTGTACATGTGGGTCCTTTTCCCATTTTTATGATCTCTTTGGGATACAGACCTAGAAGTGGTATTGCTGGGTCAAAGGGAATGCACATTTTTATAGCCCTTTGGGTGTAGTTCCAAATCGCTCTGCAGAATGGTTGGATCAGTTCACAGCTCTACCAACAATGAATTAGTGTCCCAATTTTCCCACATCCTCTCCAACATTTATCATTTTCCTATTTTGTCATAGTTAGCCAATCTGATGGGTGTCAGGTGGTATCTCAGATTGTTTTGATTTGCATTTCTCTAATCAATAGTGATTTCGAGCATTTTTTCATATGACTATAGGTATTTTTAATTTCTTCCTCTGAAAACTGCCTGTTCATATCCTTTGACCATTTATAAATTGGGGAATGACTTGTATTCTGATAAATTTGACTCAATTCTCAATTCTGCTATAAGAAAGGATGAGCAGGCGGACTTCAGAGAAACCTGGAAAGACTTACATGAACTGATGTTGAGTGAAGTGAGCAGAACCAGGAGAGCACTGTGCACAATAATGGTGACATCGTGCGATGACCAACTTTGATAGACTTAGCTCTTCTCAGCAACGCAGTGATCTGAGACAATTCCGAAATGCCATCCACATCCAAAGAGAGAACTGGAGTCTGAATTCATAGGAATGCTTGTTTAACCAGACTTCCCAGTCCTGCAGAGTTGACCTTTCGAACATAAGTATAGAATGTCATGTTCATCCTTCCCTAATCTGTTCTAGCTTTTGGAGATTTTTTTAGGGGGGATCCTCACTGTTGTCCCTTCAAGCTTCCTAACCCGCTGCAAATCTTCTTCATCACATGTTCTATCACTGAGATAATTCAATTCAATAAATATTTATTAAGCACCTACTATGTGTCAGGCACTATGCTAAACACTGAGGACGCAAAGAAGAAAACCAGACAGTCCCTGCCCTCAAGGAACCCTCCATCTAACAGGGAAGACAACACCCAAAAAGGAGCTGGAAGAGGCGGGGCAAGAAGAGCTGCTGAAGGAAAGCACACAGTCAACTCAAGAGCCTTGGCCAGGGTGGTTAGCAGATCACAAGCTCAGTCAAAGTCAACATGTTGGCCAATAAAGCAAATGCTGACCTCAGGCACACTGTGGGCCATAATGCCCAGATCACAGCTGGAGGACTGGGCTCAGTGCACCGCATTTTAGGGCACACGGGCATCCAGAATAGTGAGGGGACCAGAGACCGTGTCATATACATGGAATGGGGGAGACTGTGATGGCCCAGTCCTTACATCATAAATAGCAAGCTACAGGGAGGCTTGGTGAAGCTGCTTCTGCAAAGGCATTGTGAAGCGGTACCCCTTCTCCTCCTCTGTCTCCTGTTGGCTTATCGCCTGGTGACCAAAAGCCTTTTAGTTGGCTGGTGACTCATAACTGAACATGCATATGAAAGGATAGATCATCATCATCGTCATCATCATCATCATCATCATCATAATCTTCTTCTTCTCCTCCTCCTCCCCCTCCTCCTCCTCCTCCTCTCCCTTCTCCTTGTCTCTCTCTCTCTCTCTCTTTCTCTCCCTCCCTCTCTCCTCTGTCTCTGTCTCTCTCTCTTGATGTGTCTCTCTGTCTCTCTCTGTCTCTATCTCTCTCTGGGTCTCTCTTTTGGTGTGTCTGTCTCTGTCTCTCTCTCTGTCTCTGTCTCTGTCTCTCTCTCTCTCTCACTCACACACACACACACACACACACACACACACACACACACACACACAATTTCAGAGGAAGCTGGGAAGGCCCCTATGGGTTAATGCAGAGTGAAGCAATCTGAACAAGGACATCCGTCTCTACGATGATAACATTATAGGGAAAAACAACTCTGAAAGTCTGAAAGACTAGAACTCTGCTCAACGCAGTGACAAGCCATAAATTCAAAAGAATGAAAACAAAACATTCCACTCACTTCCTGACAGAAAGGTAATGAACTTAACATGCAGAGACACACATTTTCCAGACATGGTTTATTTGTTTTGCCAGGCGATGCAGATATGTATCGAGGGCTTTATTTTTCAGGGTTTTAAAAGTTTTTGCTCAATGTGGGGAAGATAGGAGGGGGCGGGGGACAGATCAATTTTTCAAAATGCTCAATTGAAAACAAAAGTTTTTTAAAGTTTGTGTCCATTATCCCTAGGGAGGGGCGAGTGTGCCCTCAGTTTAAGATATTATTATCCTTTGGTTCTTTGGTTCTTGTTTTACCTTTTTAGTAATTATCCCTTTGTAAAAGTTAATTGATGTTGACTGGTCCATTGATATTAGGGGAAGGGGAACACACAGAGGGGGGCTCAAAGCAATGGTAACATTCCTATGCCTCAGGTTTCACCTGGAAACTCAGAAGGTAGATGTGGTAGCCTTGCTCAGTATATTCAACATTAGTCCTAGTGTGGGATGGGAAACTGAGCCACAGATCCTATGTGCTACATACCGTTAAAGGAACTAATGACATTTTGCTTGGGTAAGAAAAGATCCATTTTGGGGGGATGGTGATAGTTGTCTTCAAGTATTTGAAGGACTGTCACATAGAAGAGGAAACAGACTCATTGTGCCTAGCCCAGGAGACGGAACTAGAAGCCAGGGTGGATGAGGTAGAGACAGATCTAATTGTGATGTTGGGGAAATTTCCCCAGCAATGAAAGTCATCCTAAAGTGGAATGGACTTCCTTAAGCGGTGGTGGGTTCCCCCTCCCTAGAGGTCTTCAAGAAGTTGGATGGCCACTTGTTGGAAAGATTGTGGAGCTTCTTATTCAAGTAACAATGGCTACTAATAGTATTAAGTGTAAGTATATAGTGCTTCCTATGTGCCAGGCGCTGTGCCTTAGCATTGTATGGGTATTATCTCATCTGCCCCTCACAACAATCCTGGGGAGGAGGTGCTATAACTACCTCCATTTTGTGGATGAGGAAACTGAGGTAAACAGGAGTGAAATGACTTGCCCGAGGTCACACAGTTAGTATCTCAAGTTAGATTACGGGTTGAATTAAGTGATTTTTGCAGCTCCTCCCAATTCTCAGATTCTTTGACTTCACATTTATTCTCATTAAACTATCACGCATTTATCATGTAACATGGAGTATTAAAACTATTTGCTGAAATCACAGGTGTTTGACATTGATTATAACAACAAAATCTGTCATACGCATAAAATTCCTTAGAGAGCGGCACAGTGATGTCAAAGAAGAGGGGGTCGGATGGGATAAGCTTCCAAATCCTTCCTGATTCTAAATCCATGGCCCGAGGAACCCTTCATTGGTAGGGTTAGTGCCTGGGTAGTAGGATGGGAAAAGAAAATGAACCTCTGATTTCCCTGATACAGAGAACTCCGAGGATCAGCACCTTCCTCTGCAACTCAAATGGATCCACCTTGTCTCCAACACCCCCTGCCTTCCTACCTGGTGATGGTATGTGTGTGCGGGGGGGAAGGGTAGACAAGGGCCCCTCAGAGCTTAACCCAACCCAACATCCTCAGCTTCATGGTATAATTCCTTGACCTCCCCCTTTCTCCCTCTGCACACCTCAGCATTCCCACATCCTGGCCTTCCATCTGGTCTGGGGCAGTGGCTGGTGAGTAAATCTTCACATACTTTTCATGTTGGGTGGGGGAAGGGGTAGTGATGGATGAGGAAGGATGAATGGGTTGCAATTCTACCTCTCCCCCTAGACCCCCCCCATATCCATTGAGGGTATCCCCATCCTTCCATTCTCTCAGGTTTACAACCTCTAAATTACACATGACTCCTCACTCACCTGAAACTCCTCTTTTCAAAGTGACCAATGTCAAATCTGGCAGCCTTTTCTCCATTCTTACCATTCTTGACCTCTCTGCAGTGTCTGATGTTGTTGATCACTCTCCCCTCCTGGATGCCTCCTCTCCCCTCTCTTGGTTGTCATGATGCAGCTCTTACCTGGTCCTCCTGCCTGTCAGACCTCCTACCTGTGGATGTCCTCCAAAGTCTGTCCTGGGCCCTCGTCTCTCCTCCTCCTCCTCCTCCTCCTCCTCCTCCTCCTCCTCCTTCTTCTTCTTTCTCTCTCTCTCTCTCTCTCTCTCTCTCTCTCTCTCTCTCTCTCTCTCTCTCTCCTCTCTCTTTTCTCTCCCCCCCTTTCTATGACTAGAACCCAAGGCTCAGAGAGGTAGTGACTTGTCCATGGTCACACAGCTAATAAAGGTCTGAAGTGGGATTTGAGGTGTCTCTCTATGCCGCTCTCCTCCTGTTGGCATCCCATCCCCCTACGAGACAGTAGCTGTTTGTGAAGGCAAGTCCTAGGCTTTATCCCAACTTTGCATCATCCTCAACACCTTGAAGGGTGCTCTACACTTGGGAGGAAATGGGGGAGGGTGGCTGCTCCATTGTAAACCCTAAAACTCAGCCCAGCATTCTAAGCTATTGAAAAAAGAAATGCCCATGGCCAAGGACTGGAGCCTCGGGAGACCCCAAGGTTGGGGACGAGAGAAGCTGCAGATAGCGTCTGAGGCCCAACACAGGAGCAGAGCTAGAATATTGGCATCTCAGAAGCCAATGGTAGCTTTAGGAAGTGGGAAGGGAAGGGAAGGATTTCTTAAGCACCTACTATGTTCCTGGCACTGCGCACTTTCCAGATCTCATCTGCTCCTAAAGTGATCCATACCAAAGTCAGCAGAGGTCAAAGAGAAGGAAGGTGGAAAAACTCCGATCTAGGAAGAAGGAAGCTTCTGGGGACCTTGGAGTGAGCAGGGTGGTCCCTCAGAGCAGCAGGAAGACCAGGGATGAGGAAAGTGTTCAACTCAACATTTATTAAGCACCAACTGTGTGCAGAGCATGGTACTAGGTTCTGTGGGAGATACAAAATTTAGATAAGACACAATCTCTGCCCTTGTGGGGCTTACAGTCTAGTAGGAATTGATGGAGTAGAGAGGGAGCAGCAAAGACTACTCCCTTGAAAGGTTTGACCAGGAATGGAAGGTCAATGCTGGGACCAAGGTGGCTATCACACTCCTAGGGCCTCCTGTATGGGCAAGCAGGGTCAGGAAAAGGATATGCCCCTGCTGAAAATACAAGAGGAATTCGGAGGGGGAAAAGCTCAAACTAAATTCTGGAGTCATCTGCTGTGGCAGGATGCCTCACCAACAGGCACCAATGCCAACCACTCCAGCTTGGGCTCTCCTCATCCCTATCTCTCCTACCTTAGCCTTTCCTACTCATCCCCCTGACATCAAGAGGCTGCTAGTGCCCAGGGGCCTGGTCTCTAGAGCAGGGCACAAGTACTACCTTTCTCTTATCCTTCCAATTCCTCCTGCCCATCCCACTCCCCTCCCCAAGGCAGCAGCTGCACAGTCTTAGTGGTCATGTCAGAAAAGTCCCCTGTGAGGAAGGAAGCTGTGGTTAGTAATGCAAAACCTCTCCACTCAGGTTAATCACAGGAAGAAGGAGCTTTACAGTGTCATCCAGTCTGTGTCCCCCACCCCAGGATGCCCCCCCCACCCAAGGCACTCAGCTCCCCAGGAGGAACTGAACCGCACTACTGAGGGTGAGGACGGGCCAGGCTTAGGAGACAGAGAGCACAAGGTCACAAAGTGTAGTCTGAATGGACAATGACTGGGAACAGCATAAGGCTTTAATGCCAATGTTACTGGTTCCTTCCTAGGCTGGTGGCAGGACGGGTACTCCTTCAGGGCTCAAGGCTGGCTTTCACAGTGGCCGCTCCTGGTCAGGACACGGCCCCTAGAAGTGGTGTCTGGGGCTTCAGACCCCTCAGTGGTAAGGCCAGGGGCCCTAGGGGGGGACGTACCTCCCCAATCAGTTTCTATTCAATGGCGAACAGCAAGGCAGAGTTGCACGTTCCCCTCCCTGACATGATCTCCCTGTAGACAGGGCAATGAAGTCAAATATTCATCACAGGATTGGTGCAAATTGGGGTGGGGGGAGGGGGAGGGGGCATGGCTGGAAAAGAGTCCTGTGGGGACCTATCCTGGGGTGGGGCATCTTATTGCTTTCATCTCAGTCTGGCCCCCAGACAGGGCTAAAGCTGAGGTGCAGATAGATAAAAGGCAGGATGCTTAGTCACTATCGTCTGGCCCTGGAGGCAAGAGGCCCCAGCCTCCACTAAACCCTCACACTACCTCAACCTCAGGGCAGCCAGGCTAGATCTTCCTGTTTGACTGAGAATGATGATTCCCCGGCCTTGGCTGGCAAGGTGCCCGCCATCTTTCCCACCCCCTCAGCCTGCTCCACCCACCTCTGCCCTTTACCGAGCATTTACACCTGCTCCTCTCAGGGACCCTCCTCAATCTGCCTTGCTGGCTTCATATCTCACCTGGGTGGCATGGGGGTGGGAGTGGTGGTGGAGAAAGGTCAGCTGATCATCTCTGCCTTCTGGCAGTCTCTCTGCAAGGACTTGACTCTAGGAGCCTCTCATCCACTCATCTCTCCATGGGCCTGACCCCAGCATAGAAAGTCCACCCCCAACCCTGGCTTGTAAGTTATCCCGAAAGGAGAATCAGGAATGGAGGAAAGGGAGACAGGAGTTTGGGCTCCAGGGGGTCACTGGGAACTGAGGGTCATATCTAGAAAAAGGCTCATCCCGCGCCTTCTCGGGCAGACGTAAGGCACAGTGTGGTGGTCATCAGGGTCAAGGAGGGGAGGGGAGGAGAGACAGAGTAAGAAACCGAGCCTGAAGGCTGCTCCAGGGGATCCCTGCAGGGAGGGGAGGGAAGGGTAGCCCTCACCTCCTGTGCCTCCAAGCCTCATCATGAGACACTCATCAGGCCCCACCTCTCAGGAGGACAGACCCCTGCTGCAGACTCTACAAGTGCAAACTGGGGGGGTGCAGATTGAGAGGGTCAAGGCTCAAGTGGTCTTGCCCTTTCACAGGAGACTCTCCTAGCTTTTTACCATCCCAGGAAGTGGTAATAAGGTTGCTTGTTTCCCAAGGGGCAGAGAATCCCTCCTGTCCCCTAAGCAACCCAGAACCCTGAGGTAAGTGGCCAACTGCCCCTTGACCAAAGCCCATCCCTGGACGGCTGCTGGGCAGACTTCTCAGAGTACCAAGGAGTCCCTTCAGGGAGCCCTGCCCACAAGCCCCTGCTCTGGGCTCAGGGAGGGTTTCAGGATGCTCACTGCAGGGCAGGACCCCTTTCCAGAGCCCCATCCAGGATGGGCATGGGAAGGCACATTCAACTTGGTAGCTGGAACTGCCAAGCAATCCCAAACCAAGAGACTACCACTGGGGGCCTGGGGAGTCACCCCAGAACAAGGGGGTGGGGCTAGGCAGACACATTGACGTCCCTGAGAGAGATGGCACCATTTGTGGCTTCGGGGGGCTTGTCCTCCAGCAACAGGGCTGGTGTGTCTGTGGCAATGGCCAGGGTGGGGGTGTCTGTGGGGGCAGGAGAGGCCAGGCCCTGGGCCAGGATCTGCTGGATAGTTTTACGAAGGTTGGGGTGCAGCCGGCCCTGGGTCTGGTAGAAAACCTCCAAGGCGAAGGACTTGAGGGCACCGGTGCAGAGATCTTCATAGAGCGGGATGGTGTACATACGGGACATCTGTAATGCAACAGGCTGAGCTGAATGGCTGTCCCACGGGTAAGGTGTAGCCAGGGCCATTCACCTACAAACTCTAGCAGCTTGGGACACCTACCTCTGGCCCTTCCCATCTGTCCACTAGAGGGAGCCTTTGGCAGCAATCCTCCACCCCCAGGAAGATGCCCCCAGTACATAGGCTCTCACTAGGATTTTCCAATCCCAAAGACATTGGGGTCCAGTCCTGTTCCTATTGCTCTGGGCTCCCTCCCAGCTCTTAGAGGCTCTGTTCTAAGGTCTCTTTCATCTCTGCCGACCCACATTCTGACACCCATGCTGGTTCTAACCTTCCCTTCTAAGGCCCCTCCCAGCCGACATTCTCTGTTCTCTGCAGCCTCTCTTGGGTACCTGGCTCTCCAGGAACCTCCGAACTTTGTAGAGGTCTGGGTAGTAGTCATTCCGGACGACAATTTGGAGCCATCGGATGCGGATCTCAGCATTCATGGAGTCCAGCAGTGAGGAGTAACACTTGGAGAGCCTCATCACCACTTCTGAGGAGGCCATACATACAAGACTCAGTTTAAAAAAAGTCCTCCCCAAGGACCCATATCAGGATAGGCAGAACATTTAACATCTCAGGGTCACTGAATTCATTTCTGGTCCCTGGTGACCCTCAGCCACCAAGCAATCAATCACCTAGGGCCAACGAGGACCCCAGTCACCCCCAGTCAGTGCCCACACAGAGAAGTGGAAACCCCAATCACCCCAGGCAGTACCCACCAGGGAGCATTCACCATAGGGCAGCGCTCAACCTGGGGCAGTGGGGCCTCAGCCAGTGCTAACTTTAGGGCACTGGGGACCCTAGCTACCCCCTTGTAAAGCTCACCCTGGGGAAGTGGGGACCCATCCAGAAGACGATCCAGGAAGAGAACAGTTTGGAACGTTTTCCATTTGGTGATGTCGATGCTGCTGGCTGAAGCAGCTGCCTGGTCCAGGGGCTCTGCGGTCCACAGCCGGAAGAGGGTCTCCACAGGCCTAGTCAGACTGGAGCCCTGTGATAAATCTGGCTCAGCCAGCGGAGGCCCTGTGGCATTGAGCCAGCGCTCAAACTCCAGCCCTGGAAGGATAAGCAGGCAAGCAAGTAAGAAGACATGGGCCATGCCAGACGCTCCCTATGACTGATGCGTTGGGAACCATCAAGGGCTCAGCCTTGCCTTCCTGGCATGACCCCTGCTTTCCACCCTTCAGCTACACAACAGCAGAAAGCCTCCTGCCTCATTCCCTGAGGCTGGACTCTGGTCCATCAGCACCGAGGACAGCGCCCTTCTGGGAAGGACAAGCACAGAAAATCAGCGCTTGGTTCCCCACCTGCTTTGCTGTCCACACTCTGCTCCTTCAGCTCAGGGAAGAAATTCAGGAAAGAGTCCAGAAGATCTTGGGCAACCACACTGCTGAACTTGTACTTCTCTACATAGGCCTGAGAGAGAGAGCATGGCAGGGCAGTGAAGAAGACTCACTGGGTCTCAGTGGGGCAGGATAAGGGGAAGGCTCGGGCACCCTGAGCACAGAAGGCAGGCTTCAGGACAGGCAGCCATGGAGGCAGGCTTGGGGAGGAGCAGGACATACACAGCTCATAGCACACCTGATCTTGTCAACTGATTGAAGAAGTGCAGATATCTGTGAGAGCCAGCCTGAGGCCCCAGCCAACCACCAGGAGCAGCAGCTATGGTACTAGCCCCAGCCCAGCCCCAAGGGAGGTGTTTGCTCTGTGGGTGTCTGAGTGAGGAGGAATCTGGGGGAGCACTGTCCCAATATGGCCCAACCACCTGGAACATTTCCTTCCCTGAGAAAGTGGGTCAGGCCTTGAATCCCAGTTTGGATTCAATGGAGTCCATGAGGTCTCCTTGACAAGCAAAGGGTCTACATAGGGATCTAAGACACAGAATACACCACCAGTGGGTCCAATTCTCTGGTTTTACAAAGAAGGAAACTGAGACCCAGAAACAGGATTGGACTTGCTTGGGTCCCAGACCCCAGTCCTCAGGCAGGGCTCCATCCAGCATACCCTGTACTCACTGCCCTGAGGGACGGTAGTCAAAGCTGGTGGGGAGGCAAGGGGCAGGGAGGGAACAGGGTCACTAACTCGAAGGAAGGAGTCAAAGTGCTGGGGGTCTCCGCAGAGCTGTGACAGGTAGTAGACAAAGCAGTATCCCTTCTCGTAGGTGAACAGGTTCATGAGGTTGCTGGGATTCACCCCTGAAAAGAGAGAACAGTCATCCAAGAGGGTGCCCACTAGAGCTGGGAAGCCCCCATTCTCAGCCTGCCCCTGGGAGGTGGAAAGGGGAGAGGAACAGAACCTGCTATGTCCCTGGTCCCAGCTAGACATGGGCTGCTGGGGAAACAGAGGAAGACGGGCGGGTAGTGGGGGGGTTCCAGTATGGAGGGTGAGGGCAGGGCGCAGGTGAGGTACCTGGTTCCAGTTTGACCTGCAGCTTGCTAACAGGGTTGTCCTCCCCAAGGAGCTTCATCTGTCGATGGAGGGCATCGAGGCGGAACGCTGTCTCCAGGCACGTGAAGGCAGCGCCTAGTCCAGGGAGGGACATATGGTAGGTCATGCCCAGGGCTGAGAGTGCAGGCAGGGGGAGGGGAGAAGTGGAAACCAGCCCCAGCAGGGGACAGTCCACACTACTCCATCCATGCTGGGGAGGACTGGGCAACACACATTCATTCATTCGCTCACACACTCAATAAACATCTGCCAAATGGCAGGCACAGGGCTGGGCACATGAGATAAAAGGGTGGAAAGAAAAGTGTCTCTGCCCCATAAAAGCTGCCACACTATCAGAAGGAGTTGGGAGGATAGTGCAGAGACAGAAAGGTGAATATAAGGGGAGTAGATACTGGGAGGGAACCCTAGCACCGGGGAGAATCAAGACAAGCTTCCTGGAGGAGGTGACACTTGGACTGGGAAGGAAGTGAGAGAATCTAAAAGGTGCAGCCCACCAGGAGGAAGGGGGTTCAGCCTGTGCAAAGGGACAGAGATGGGATGCCTATGAGGGATGACCTATTGGGCCAGAACATGTGCCAGGGGGCACAACATCCAATGAGCCAAGAAAGACAGACCGGAACCAGGTCATCAAGGACTTCAATGCCAAACAGAGGAATCCGGCTTTGACCCCAGAGGCAGCTGGGAGTCACTGAGGTTTCTTGAGCAGACCTGGTCTGCAGGAATGCCAACTTGGCAGCTGTGTGGAAGACACTTTGGAGGAGGGCAAGGCTGGCCAACATGGAAATGTTTGCATCATTTCACACGTCTAATCGATCTCATGTTGCTTTCCTTCTCAGTGGATGTGGGAGGGAGAGAAAATTTGGAACTCCAAATTTAAAAAGGAAAGAAGGTTAAAAATAAACAAATGATGTATTAAAATATTAATAAAAACCCCAAAGTCCATGGGCTAGGCTGCTGGAAGGAGGGCCCGCTCTGTTCTGGGGTGGGCACACTCCATTCCTAGAAGCTGAGTTAGTGAGAAGGGGCTGGCTCAGGCCCCTACTGTGGCCTCTGAGAAAGAGACCGGACCCGCACGCATGCCGTCTGCTCCCACAAGCTTGGGGGGAGCCGTACCATAGGTCTCGGTGGTAATGCGGCGCTGGGCATAGGTGGCCAGCCCCTCGCTCAGCCACATCTCCTCCCATGTGGCGTTGGTGACCGCATTGCCAAACCAGCTGTGTGCCACTTCGTGGATGATGTCAATGATGAGGAACTCATCACTCTCCAGGATGGAGGAGATGATGAAGGTCAGGCAGGGGTTCTCCATGGCCACGATCGGGAAGGAGGGAGGGAGGAAGACGATGTCATACCTGGAAGGAGGAGCAGACACCCTGAATGCCGCGTTCATGGCAGAAGGAAGGCTCAGCCCTTTGGGCCCTGAAGGCTTCTTCAGACAGGAAGCTTCCCCCAGAAGCTAAAACTTAGTGCTCTTGGCCTGACATCAGGGAGCCATGAGGTCAAATCTAGTCTTGGATAGATATGATGTGTGTGACCCCGGGCAAGTCACTGAACCTCTGCCTCAGTTTCCTCAGCTGTAAAATCGGGATAATAACAGCACCTGCCTCCTAAGGTTGTGCTTAGCACAGTGCCTGGCATGTAGTAGGTGTGACATGTTAGCTATCATTATTATCACAAGGTCACAGAGCACTGTTCTGTGCTCCTCAAAGGCATTTCGTTCTCTGTCGGGGCCATTACCACCCGGGCCTGGATCTTGGCCTGCCTTGGGACTATGAGCACTTGAAAGGCAGGTACGTGTCTCGCCTTGCCTTTGTCCTTCCCCCAGAGCTTTGCGCCGGGCTTCACACACACAGCAGGTGCCTAATAAATGTTCTGTTGGATTTAAATTTGTGACCAAGCTGCTCCCAAAAGAGATCTGAGAATGCACCTCCCCTCTTCTTTGAAGAGGTGGGGGCCTATGGGTGTGGAGTGCGGCATCAGATGGCACGTTTAGATGCTGCTGAGTTTTACTATTTTTCTTTTCAGTTTGGTGTTATAAGAGGGCAAGGGAAAGGGGTAGGGTGGGAAATGGAGGTGATACAAAAACAAGACGTAACAATTAAGGTGGATTTTTTAAAAAAGATAGTAATTTTTCATTGGATTTGTGAGGCCAGTCTCCCTAAGGGAAAGCTGCATGGTGGGTGCCCCTTCCTCTCCCCCCTCCCCCAGGAGGTGCCCCTCCTCCCCAGCCCTGCTCCACTCACCTGCCCCACAGGTAGGGCCCGTAGAGCTTCTCTGCTATGCTCAGCCACTGTTCCACCAGCCCAGACAATTTGCTTGTGGCGATCGACAACAGACACGGCTCAGCCCATACTCTGCTCCTGCCAGAAAGCAGCAGCAAGATTGGAGGTCACGCACCTCCACAGAGGAGCTGAAAGATCCCCCACGAGCTTCCTGGGTTCGAATACTGCCTCGGACCCCAGCTGGCCCTGCGGCCGTTGACCTCTTGGATGGAGATTCTGTTTCCTCATGGGCCAAGTGAGGACAAAAATACCCGTAGAAGCTTGGCCCCAAACACAAGAAGACACCTCTTCCCCTTCTAGGAGAGGTGGGGCGGGGGGCTATGGCTGGAAAATGCTGCATACAATGGCAGACTGTGTTTTTCAATGTGTGGGTTAGTTTCACAGAACTGGGGTGGGGGGGGCTTTCTGGGAGGGGAAGAGAAGAAAGAAACAAACACTGAGCAAAGGAGGTGATGACAACGAGTGTTTTAAAAAGCCCTGTCAACTGTCAGCCCTCAGTGGGGCTGGTGTGGATCTAAGGAAATCTGGCACCTAAAACACCTTCTGGACCTTTAAGAGGGGCAGCCCTTGACACAGCACTGACAGGGAACTCCCAGATGAGCAAAGTCCCTTCACCAAGACAGGTCACCATCTTCTGCAGCCTTAGAGAGTTGCTGAGAACACTGAGAGTTTTAGGGACTTGACCAGGGTCACCCAGCCAGTATTCCGAGACAATACTTGAACCCAGACCTTCCTGATTCCTAGGTGGGTTCTCTATACCCTCCTCTAAGCCCTGCCATGCTTCCTGTCACTCCTTAGGTACTGGCCACTTGGCCTACAGCTAGCACTGGCCCCAGGCCCAACCACATTCCCCAGGGAGCTAGCCGAGAAGGGCTAGAGAGAAAGAGAGAGCCCACTAGGCTTCCCAGCCAGCTATTCATTAGGGCCCCTGTGAAAACCACCTGTTGGTCCCCAGGGAAAGCCAACTTCCCTCCCCTCTAGGGAAGCGACTGGCACAGGGTGTTTGATCAGATTAGCTCACTGCCACTTTGGAAATAAAAGGGGACAAGGCCCTGAGGGCACAGGACCTTGCCAGCTCAGGCAGATCTCTAACAGTACAACAGGAAAACTTGAGAAGGTTTGGCACCAGGTGCTAAAATGGTGAAGGGAAGAAGCCCAGCATTCAGGGGCCCAGGGTGGTGAAAGAATCTGGGAGACCCAGCAGAAAGGCCCCGAGGGGCACACCCATCCTTCCCTGGCCCGACTGACCCCGGCCAGTCCTCCCCTCTCCTTGACCTTTCCCCAGCCTGTCCTCTCCCCAGACCAGCTTCTCTCCAGTCCACCCTCTCTGTCCCCCTTTTACCTCTGACTTGATGCTCCTCATTTGTGACAGACAGAAAAAAGATAACCCTCAGAGAGCGGAAACCACCCCCCTCCCAGTGACTGAGCACCCAGTGCCTGGCTGCCTGTGCCCTGAGGCCACACCAAAGACATTTCACCTCCTCCCTGCTCTTTCTTGAGGCTGCTTTCCCCTTCCCAGGTTTTAGGCCACGCAGGGTCCACTGCCCCACACTCCAGCCTCGGTCCCCAGAAAAGATGGCAAAGGGAAGAACCGGAGTCAAAGGGCCTTTGTTCATTGGCTCATGGGATGAGACATTTAGAGCCGGGAGGGATCTCAGGGGCCATCAGCCCGACTCTCCCATTTTACAGATGAGGAAACAGGCCCACAATGGTTAAGACTTGCTAAAGGTCACATTGCTAGGAAGTCTCTGCGCAGGATCCAAACTCAGAGTTGTTTTTCCCTCAGTTCCATGTCCAGTACTCTCCCCCACACCACCCAAGCTGACGCAAAGAAATGGTGCCCAACATGGCACCTTATCTGAGTGGCCTTGAGGGAATCACCAGCCTCAGTTTCCTCATCTGTAAAACGAGTTTGGATTAAATGACCTTGAAGTGTCCTTCCCTCTATGTCCCATGTCCTCCCTCGGAGACCCCACTCTGCAGCTCGCCCCTCGTGTGACCCTGGGTGAGGCATTTCCCCTCCCCTCCCTTATAACATGAGGGGATGGGACTGAATGACCTTGGAAGTCCCTCCCTGCTCTTGGTCTCTGAGCCCACCATCCCAAAGTCTGGAAGAGTCTTCTCACCTGGGCCCAATGTCAGCTGGCACAAGCTCTCCCGCCACCAGTGCCACAAGGTAGGCAGGCACTGGATACTCCATGTGGAACTGGTACACACCCTCCTTCTCCAGGTAGGCACTTTGGGTGGCGCTCATCAGCACCTGGACCCCAGCAGGAGCCTGGAAGACAAAACCAGGTGACTGTCCAGGGCTGGCCGGAGCAACCCAGCAGCAGCTGCTGTCAGCAGGCATCCAGCACAGCACAGCCCCTCTTGGCAGAGGCCCCCGGGCTGGCCCAGGAGAGGCTCCTGGGGCACACAAAGGATCAAGCAAGGGCTGGAAGGTGCATGTAGACTGGGGGAGGGGGTAGATGTCCTCCTCCCCAACTCCCTCCCTTTGGTTCAGACATCACAAGGCTGGGGGTGGGGGAATCTGGCTGGAGGAATGAGGGGTGTAACTTTATGGGAGGAGAGGAGGCCTCGAGTCAGGGAATCTCGGGGATCCTATGGTTAACAAGAAACTTCTGCTCCAGGGAACTGTTTGGCTCTGGGGCCCTTGGGAAGCTAAAGGTCTAGGCTCATGAGGCAGAAAGCAAGGAACTGGCCCCACACACCTGGTGCTCAGGGGAGGGGAGGAGACAGCTGGGCACTGGGCATGCAAAAGGCAGACTCCCCAGGAGAAAGGAAATGTCTGTTACAGAGACCCCAACAATGTGCCAAGGACTCCCCCAAGGCCCCCCCACCTTTCCTGTCTATTTCCTATCACATCCCTTTACAGTCTCCATTCCAGAAAAGCTGACCTGGCTGCTGCTCCCCATCCTCAACACTACCTCCGGCCTCTGTGACTTTGCCCAGGCTGGGCCCCCTTCCTGGAATGCCATCACTCACCACCTCTGCCCTTTGGAATCCTGCCTTCCCTCAAGCACAGCTCAAGCAGCGCTACCTCTTCCAAGAGACCATTTTGATTGGCTGCCAGCTGGGAGTGCTCCTGCCCCACTGC